>NW_027194357.1:0-46796 GCF_032444005.1 Ranitomeya imitator | reverse complement strand
CTTAAGGCCTGGGCACAAGTGCGTGCTAGGCTTAAGGCCGGGGCACAAGTGCGGGCTAGGCTTAAGGCCGGGGCACAAGTGCGGGCTAGGCTTATGGCCGGGGCACAAGTGCGGGCTAGGCTTAATGCCGGGGCACAAGTGCGGGCTAGGCTTAAGGCCGGGGCACAAGTGCGGGCTAGGCTTAAGGCCGGAGCACAAGTGCAGTGCTTGCTAGGATCAAGGCAGGGGGCACAAGTGCTGGCTAGGCTTAAGGCATGGGCAAAAGTGCCAGCTAGGCTAGGCATAAGGCCTGGGCACAAGTGCGGGCTAGGCTTAAGGCCTGGGCACAAGTGCGGGCTAGGCTAAAGGCCTGGGCACAAGTGTGGGCTAGGCTTAAGGCCTGGGCACAAGTGCGGGCTAGGCTTAAAGCCTGGGCTCAAGTGTGGGCTAGGCTTAAGGCCTGGGCACAAGTGCGGCTAGGCTTAAGGCCTGGGCACAAGTGCGGGCTAGGCTTAAGGCCTGGGCACAAGTGCGAGCTAGGCTTAAGGCCTGGGCACAAGTGTGGGCTAGGCTTAAGGCCTGGGCACAAGTGCAGTGCTGGCTAGGATCAAGGCAGGGGGCACAAGTGCTGGCTAGGCTTAAGGCATGGGCACAAGTGCCAGCTAGGCTAGGCTTAAGGCCTGGGCACAAGTGCGGGCTAGGCTTAAGGCCTGGGCACAAGTGCAGGCTAGGCTTAAGGCCTGGGCACAAGTGTGGGCTAGGCTTAAGGCATGGGCACAAGTGCCAGCTAGGCTAGGCTTAAGGCCTGGGCACAAGTGCGGGCTAGGCTTAAGGCCTGGGCACAAGTGCAGGCTAGGCTTAAGGCCTGGGCACAAGTGTGGGCTAGGCTTAAGGCCTGGGCACAAGTGCGGCTAGGCTTAAGGCCGGGGCACAAGTGCGGGCTAGGCTTAAGGCCGGGGCACAAGTGCGGGCTAGGCTTAAGGTCGGGGCACAAGTGCGGGCTAGGCTTAAGGCCGGGGCACACGTGCAGTGCTGGCTAGGATCAGGGCAGGGGGCACAAGTGCTGGCTAGGCTTAAGGCATGGGCACAAGTGCCAGCTAGGCTAGGCTTAAGCCTGGGCACAAGTGTGGGCTAGGCTTAAGGCCTGGGCACAAGTGCGGGCTAGGCTTAAGGCCTGGGCACAAGTGCGAGCTAGGCTTAAGGCCTGGGCACAAGTGCGGGCTAGGCTTAAGGCCTGGGCACAAGTGCAGTGCTGGCTAGGATCAAGGCAGGGGGCACAAGTGCTGGCTAGGCTTAAGGCATGGGCACAAGTGCCAGCTAGGCTAGGCTTAAGCCTGGGCACAAGTGCCAGCTAGGCTAGGCTTAAGCCTGGGCACAAGTGCGGGCTAGGCTTAAGGCCTGGGCACAAGTGCGGGCTAGGCTAAAGGCCTGGGCAAAAGTGCGGGCTAGGCTTAAGGCCTGGGCACAAGTGCGGGCTAGGCTTAAGGTCGGGGCACAAGTGCGGGCTAGGCTTAAGGCCTGGGCACAAGTGCAGTGCTGGCTAAGATCAGGGCAGGGGGCACAAGTGCTGGCTAGGCTTAAGGCATGGGCACAAGTGCCAGCTAGGCTAGGCTTAAGCCTGGGCACAAGTGTGGGCTAGGCTTAAAGGGAACCTGTCACTTGAATTTGGCGGGACTGGTTTTGGGTCATATGGGCGGAGTTTTCGGGTGTTTGATTCACCCTTTCCTTACCCGCTGGCTGCATGCTGGCTGCAATATTGGATTGAAGTTCATTCTCTGTCCTCCATAGTACACGCCTGCGCAAGGCAAGATTGCTTTGCGGAGGCGTGTACTATGGAGGACAGAGAATGAACTTCAATCCAATATTGCAGCCAGCATGCAGCCAGCGGGTAAGGAAAGGGTGAATCAAACACCCGAAAACTCCGCCCATATGACCCAAAACCAGTCCCGCCAAATTCAGGTGACAGAGTCCCTTTAAGGCCTGGGCACAAGTGCGGGCTAGGCTTAAGGCCTGGGCACAAGTGCGAGCTAGGCTTAAGGCCTGGGCACAAGTGCGGGCTAGGCTTAAGGCCTGGGCACAAGTGCAGTGCTGGCTAGGATCAAGGCAGGGGGCACAAGTGCTGGCTAGGCTTAAGGCATGGGCACAAGTGCCAGCTAGGCTAGGCTTAAGCCTGGGCACAAGTGCCAGCTAGGCTAGGCTTAAGCCTGGGCACAAGTGCGGGCTAGGCTTAAGGCCTGGGCACAAGTGCGGGCTAGGCTAAAGGCCTGGGCAAAAGTGCGGGCTAGGCTTAAGGCCTGGGCACAAGTGCGGGCTAGGCTTAAGGCCTGGGCACAAGTGCGGGCTAGGCTTAAGGCCGGGGCACAAGTGCGGGCTAGGCTTAAGGCCGGGGCACAAGTGCGGGCTAGGCTTAAGGCCGGGGCACAAGTGCGGGCTAGGCTTAAGGCCTGGGCACAAGTGCGGGCTAGGCTTAAGGCCGGGGTACAAGTGCGGGCTAGGCTTAAGGCCTGGGCACAAGTGCGTGCTAGGCTTAAGGCCGGGGCACAAGTGCGGGCTAGGCTTAAGGCCGGGGCACAAGTGCGGGCTAGGCTTAAGGCCGGGGCACAAGTGTGGGCTAGGCTTAAGGCCGGGGCACAAGTGCGGGCTAGGCTTAAGGCCGGTGCACAAGTGCGGGCTAGGCTTAAGGCCGGGGCACAAGTGCGGGCTAGGCTTAAGGCCGGAGCACAAGTGCAGTGCTTGCTAGGATCAAGGCAGGGGGCACAAGTGCTGGCTAGGCTTAAGGCATGGGCAAAAGTGCCAGCTAGGCTAGGCATAAGGCCTGGGCACAAGTGCGGGCTAGGCTTAAGGCCTGGGCACAAGTGCGGGCTAGGCTTAAGGCCGGGGAACAAGTGCGGGCTAGGCTTAAGGCCGGGGCTCAAGTGCGGGCTAGGCTTAAGACCGGGGCACAAGTGCGGGCTAGGCTAAAGGCCTGGGCACAAGTGTGGGCTAGGCTAAAGGCCTGGGCACAAGTGCGGGCTAGGCTTAAGGCCTGGGCACAAGTGCAGTGCTAGCTAGGATCAGGGCAGGGGGCACAAGTGCTGGCTAGGCTTAAGGCATGGGCACAAGTGCCAGCTAGGCTAGGCTTAAGCCTGGGCACAAGTGTGGGCTAGGCTTAAGGCCTGGGCACAAGTGCGGGCTAGGCTTAAGGCCTGGGCACAAGTGCGGGCTAGGCTTAAGGCCTGGGCACAAGTGCGAGCTAGGCTTAAGGCCTGGGCACAAGTGCGGGCTAGGCTTAAGGCCTGGGCACAAGTGCGGGCTAGGCTTAAGGCCGGGGCACAAGTGCGGGCTAGGCTTAAGGCCGGGGCACAAGTGCGGGCTAGGCTTAAGGCCGGGGCACAAGTGCGGGCTAGGCTTAAGGCCTGGTCACAAGTGCGGGCTAGGCTTAAGGCCGGGGTACAAGTGCGGGCTAGGCTTAAGGCCTGGGTACAAGTGCGGGCTAGGCTTAAGGCCTGGGCACAAGTGCGTGCTAGGCTTAAGGCCGGGGCACAAGTGCGGGCTAGGCTTAAGGCCGGGGCACAAGTGCGGGCTAGGCTTATGGCCGGGGCACAAGTGCGGGCTAGGCTTAAGGCCGGGGCACAAGTGCGGGCTAGGCTTAAGGCCGGGGCACAAGTGCGGGCTAGGCTTAAGGCCGGGGCACAAGTGCGGGCTAGGCTTAAGGCCGGGGCACAAGTGCAGTGCTTGCTAGGATCAAGGCAGGGGGCACAAGTGCTGGCTAGGCTTAAGGCATGGGCAAAAGTGCCAGCTAGGCTAGGCATAAGGCCTGGGCACAAGTGCGGGCTAGGCTTAAGGCCTGGGCACAAGTGCGGGCTAGGCTTAAGGCCGGGGCACAAGTGCGGGCTAGGCTTAAGGCCGGGGCTCAAGTGCGGGCTAGGCTTAAGACCGGGGCACAAGTGCGGGCTAGGCTAAAGGCCTGGGCACAAGTGTGGGCTAGGCTTAAGGCCTGGGCACAAGTGCGGGCTAGGCTTAAAGCCTGGGCACAAGTGCGGGCTAGGCTTAAAGCCTGGGCTCAAGTGCGGGCTAGGCTTAAGGCCTGGGCACAAGTGCGGCTAGGCTTAAGGCCTGGGCACAAGTGCGGGCTAGGCTTAAGGCCTGGGCACAAGTGCGAGCTAGGCTTAAGGCCTGGGCACAAGTGCGGGCTAGGCTTAAGGCCTGGGCACAAGTGCAGTGCTGGCTAGGATCAAGGCAGGGGGCACAAGTGCTGGCTAGGCTTAAGGCATGGGCACAAGTGCCAGCTAGGCTAGGCTTAAGGCCTGGGCACAAGTGCGGGCTAGGCTTAAGGCCTGGGCACAAGTGCAGGCTAGGCTTAAGGCCTGGGCACAAGTGTGGGCTAGGCTTAAGGCATGGGCACAAGTGCCAGCTAGGCTAGGCTTAAGGCCTGGGCACAAGTGCGGGCTAGGCTTAAGGCCTGGGCACAAGTGCAGGCTAGGCTTAAGGCCTGGGCACAAGTGCGGGCTAGGCTTAAGGCCGGGGCTCAAGTGCGGGCTAGGCTTAAGACCGGGGCACAAGTGCGGGCTAGGCTAAAGGCCTGGGCACAAGTGTGGGCTAGGCTTAAGGCCTGGGCACAAGTGCGGGCTAGGCTTAAAGCCTGGGCACAAGTGCGGGCTAGGCTTAAAGCCTGGGCTCAAGTGCGGGCTAGGCTTAAGGCCTGGGCACAAGTGCGGCTAGGCTTAAGGCCTGGGCACAAGTGCGGGCTAGGCTTAAGGCCTGGGCACAAGTGCGAGCTAGGCTTAAGGCCTGGGCACAAGTGCGGGCTAGGCTTAAGGCCTGGGCACAAGTGCAGTGCTGGCTAGGATCAAGGCAGGGGGCACAAGTGCTGGCTAGGCTTAAGGCATGGGCACAAGTGCCAGCTAGGCTAGGCTTAAGGCCTGGGCACAAGTGCGGGCTAGGCTTAAGGCCTGGGCACAAGTGCAGGCTAGGCTTAAGGCCTGGGCACAAGTGTGGGCTAGGCTTAAGGCATGGGCACAAGTGCCAGCTAGGCTAGGCTTAAGGCCTGGGCACAAGTGCGGGCTAGGCTTAAGGCCTGGGCACAAGTGCAGGCTAGGCTTAAGGCCTGGGCACAAGTGTGGGCTAGGCTTAAGGCCTGGGCACAAGTGCGGCTAGGCTTAAGGCCGGGGCACAAGTGCGGGCTAGGCTTAAGGCCGGGGCACAAGTGCGGGCTAGGCTTAAGGTCGGGGCACAAGTGCGGGCTAGGCTTAAGGCCGGGGCACACGTGCAGTGCTGGCTAGGATCAGGGCAGGGGGCACAAGTGCTGGCTAGGCTTAAGGCATGGGCACAAGTGCCAGCTAGGCTAGGCTTAAGCCTGGGCACAAGTGTGGGCTAGGCTTAAGGCCTGGGCACAAGTGCGGGCTAGGCTTAAGGCCTGGGCACAAGTGCGAGCTAGGCTTAAGGCCTGGGCACAAGTGCGGGCTAGGCTTAAGGCCTGGGCACAAGTGCAGTGCTGGCTAGGATCAAGGCAGGGGGCACAAGTTCTGGCTAGGCTTAAGGCATGGGCACAAGTGCCAGCTAGGCTAGGCTTAAGCCTGGGCACAAGTGCCAGCTAGGCTAGGCTTAAGCCTGGGCACAAGTGCGGGCTAGGCTTAAGGCCTGGGCACAAGTGCGGGCTAGGCTAAAGGCCTGGGCAAAAGTGCGGGCTAGGCTTAAGGCCTGGGCACAAGTGCGGGCTAGGCTTAAGGCCTGGGCACAAGTGCGGGCCAGGCTTAAGGCCGGGGCACAAGTGCGGGCTAGGCTTAAGGCCGGGGCACAAGTGCGGGCTAGGCTTAAGGCCGGGGCACAAGTGCGGGCTAGGCTTAAGGCCTGGGCACAAGTGCGGGCTAGGCTTAAGGCCGGGGCACAAGTGCGGGCTAGGCTTAAGGCCTGGGCACAAGTGCGGGCTAGGCTTAAGGCCGGGGCACAAGTGCGGGCTAGGCTTAAGGCCGGGGCACAAGTGCGGGCTAGGCTTAAGGCCGGGGCACAAGTGCGGGCTAGGCTTAAGGCCGGGGCACAAGTGCGGGCTAGGCTTAAGGCCGGTGCACAAGTGCGGGCTAGGCTTAAGGCCGGGGCACAAGTGCGGGCTAGGCTTAAGGCCGGAGCACAAGTGCAGTGCTTGCTAGGATCAAGGCAGGGGGCACAAGTGCTGGCTAGGCTTAAGGCATGGGCAAAAGTGCCAGCTAGGCTAGGCATAAGGCCTGGGCACAAGGGCGGGCTAGGCTTAAGGCCTGGGCACAAGTGCGGGCTAGGCTTAAGGCCGGGGCACAAGTGCGGGCTAGGCTTAAGGCCGGGGCTCAAGTGCGGGCTAGGCTTAAGACCGGGGCACAAGTGCGGGCTAGGCTAAAGGCCTGGGCACAAGTGTGGGCTAGGCTTAAGGCCTGGGCACAAGTGCGGGCTAGGCTTAAAGCCTGGGCTCAAGTGCGGGCTAGGCTTAAGGCCTGGGCACAAGTGCGGCTAGGCTTAAGGCCTGGGCACAAGTGCGGGCTAGGCTTAAGGCCTGGGCACAAGTGCGGGCTAGGCTTAAGGCCTGGGCACAAGTGCAGTGCTGGCTAGGATCAAGGCAGGGGGCACAAGTGCTGGCTAGGCTTAAGGCATGGGCACAAGTGCCAGCTAGGCTAGGCTTAAGGCCTGGGCACAAGTGCGGGCTAGGCTTAAGGCCTGGGCACAAGTGCAGGCTAGGCTTAAGGCCTGGGCACAAGTGCGGGCTAGGCTTAAGGCATGGGCACAAGTGCCAGCTAGGCTAGGCTTAAGGCCTGAGCACAAGTGCGGGCTAGGCTTAAGGCCTGGGCACAAGTGCAGGCTAGGCTTAAGGCCTGGGCACAAGTGCGGCTAGGCTCTAGGCCGGGGCACAAGTGCGGGCTAGGCTTAAGGCCGGGGCACAAGTGCGGGCTAGGCTTAAGGCCGGGGCACAAGTGCGGGCTAGGCTTAAGGTCGGGGCACAAGTGCGGGCTAGGCTTAAGGCCTGGGCACAAGTGCAGTGCTGGCTAAGATCAGGGCAGGGGGCACAAGTGCTGGCTAGGCTTAAGGCATGGGCACAAGTGCCAGCTAGGCTAGGCTTAAGCCTGGGCACAAGTGTGGGCTAGGCTTAAAGGGAACCTGTCACCTGAATTTGGCGGGACTGGTTTTGGGTCATATGGGCGGAGTTTTCGGGTGTTTGATTCACCCTTTCCTTACCCGCTGGCTGCATGCTGGCTGCAATATTGGATTGAAGTTCATTCTCTGTCCTCCATAGTACACGCCTGCGCAAGGCAAGATTGCTTTGCGGAGGCGTGTACTATGGAGGACAGAGAATGAACTTCAATCCAATATTGCAGCCAAAATGCAGCCAGCGGGTAAGGAAAGGGTGAATCAAACACCCGAAAACTCCGCCCATATGACCCAAAACCAGTCCCGCCAAATTCAGGTGACAGAGTCCCTTTAAGGCCTGGGCACAAGTGCGGGCTAGGCTTAAGGCCTGGGCACAAGTGCGAGCTAGGCTTAAGGCCTGGGCACAAGTGCGGGCTAGGCTTAAGGCCTGGGCACAAGTGCAGTGCTGGCTAGGATCAAGGCAGGGGGCACAAGTGCTGGCTAGGCTTAAGGCATGGGCACAAGTGCCAGCTAGGCTAGGCTTAAGCCTGGGCACAAGTGCCAGCTAGGCTAGGCTTAAGCCTGGGCACAAGTGCGGGCTAGGCTTAAGGCCTGGGCACAAGTGCGGGCTAGGCTAAAGGCCTGGGCAAAAGTGCGGGCTAGGCTTAAGGCCTGGGCACAAGTGCGGGCTAGGCTTAAGGCCTGGGCACAAGTGCGGGCTAGGCTTAAGGCCGGGGCACAAGTGCGGGCTAGGCTTAAGGCCGGGGCACAAGTGCGGGCTAGGCTTAAGGCCGGGGCACAAGTGCGGGCTAGGCTTAAGGCCTGGGCACAAGTGCGGGCTAGGCTTAAGGCCGGGGTACAAGTGCGGGCTAGGCTTAAGGCCTGGGCACAAGTGCGTGCTAGGCTTAAGGCTGGGGCACAAGTGCGGGCTAGGCTTAAGGCCGGGGCACAAGTGCGGGCTAGGCTTAAGGCCGGGGCACAAGTGCGGGCTAGGCTTAAGGCCGGTGCACAAGTGCGGGCTAGGCTTAAGGCCGGGGCACAAGTGCGGGCTAGGCTTAAGGCCGGAGCACAAGTGCAGTGCTTGCTAGGATCAAGGCAGGGGGCACAAGTGCTGGCTAGGCTTAAGGCATGGGCAAAAGTGCCAGCTAGGCTAGGCATAAGGCCTGGGCACAAGTGCGGGCTAGGCTTAAGGCCTGGGCACAAGTGCGGGCTAGGCTTAAGGCCGGGGCACAAGTGCGGGCTAGGCTTACGGCCGGGGCTCAAGTGCGGGCTAGGCTTAAGACCGGGGCACAAGTGCGGGCTAGGCTAAAGGCCTGGGCACAAGTGTGGGCTAGGCTAAAGGCCTGGGCACAAGTGCGGGCTAGGCTTAAGGCCTGGGCACAAGTGCGGGCTAGGCTAAAGGCCTGGGCACAAGTGTGGGCTAGGCTAAAGGCCTGGGCACAAGTGCGGGCTAGGCTTAAGGCCTGGGCACAAGTGCAGTGCTAGCTAGGATCAGGGCAGGGGGCACAAGTGCTGGCTAGGCTTAAGGCATGGGCACAAGTGCCAGCTAGGCTAGGCTTAAGCCTGGGCACAAGTGCGGGCTAGGCTTAAGGCCGGGGTACAAGTGCGGGCTAGGCTTAAGGCCTGGGCACAAGTGCGTGCTAGGCTTAAGGCCGGGGCACAAGTGCTGGCTAGGCTTAAGGCATGGGCACAAGTGCCAGCTAGGCTAGGCTTAAGGCCTGGGCACAAGTGCGGGCTAGGCTTAAGGCCGGGGCACAAGTGCGGGCTAGGCTTAAGGCCGGGGCACAAGTGCGGGCTAGGCTTAAGGCCGGGGCACAAGTGCGGGCTAGGCTTAAGGCCGGTGCACAAGTGCGGGCTAGGCTTAAGGCCGGGGCACAAGTGCGGGCTAGGCTTAAGGCCGGAGCACAAGTGCAGTGCTTGCTAGGATCAAGGCAGGGGGCACAAGTGCTGGCTAGGCTTAAGGCATGGGCAAAAGTGCCAGCTAGGCTAGGCATAAGGCCTGGGCACAAGTGCGGGCTAGGCTTAAGGCCTGGGCACAAGTGCGGGCTAGGCTTAAGGCCGGGGCACAAGTGCGGGCTAGGCTTAAGGCCGGGGCTCAAGTGCGGGCTAGGCTTAAGACCGGGGCACAAGTGCGGGCTAGGCTAAAGGCCTGGGCACAAGTGTGGGCTAGGCTAAAGGCCTGGGCACAAGTGCGGGCTAGGCTTAAGGCCTGGGCACAAGTGCAGTGCTAGCTAGGATCAGGGCTGGGGGCACAAGTGCTGGCTAGGCTTAAGGCATGGGCACAAGTGCCAGCTAGGCTAGGCTTAAGCCTGGGCACAAGTGTGGGCTAGGCTTAAGGCCTGGGCACAAGTGCGGGCTAGGCTTAAGGCCTGGGCACAAGTGCGGGCTAGGCTTAAGGCCTGGGCACAAGTGCGAGCTAGGCTTAAGGCCTGGGCACAAGTGCGGGCTAGGCTTAAGGCCTGGGCACAAGTGCGGGCTAGGCTTAAGGCCGGGGCACAAGTGCGGGCTAGGCTTAAGGCCGGGGCACAAGTGCGGGCTAGGCTTAAGGCCGGGGCACAAGTGCGGGCTAGGCTTAAGGCCTGGGCACAAGTGCGGGCTAGGCTTAAGGCCGGGGTACAAGTGCGGGCTAGGCTTAAGGCCTGGGCACAAGTGCGTGCTAGGCTTAAGGCCGGGGCACAAGTGCGGGCTAGGCTTAAGGCCGGGGCACAAGTGCGGGCTAGGCTTATGGCCGGGGCACAAGTGCGGGCTAGGCTTAAGGCCGGGGCACAAGTGCGGGCTAGGCTTAAGGCCGGGGCACAAGTGCGGGCTAGGCTTAAGGCCGGGGCACAAGTGCGGGCTAGGCTTAAGGCCGGGGCACAAGTGCAGTGCTTGCTAGGATCAAGGCAGGGGGCACAAGTGCTGGCTAGGCTTAAGGCATGGGCAAAAGTGCCAGCTAGGCTAGGCATAAGGCCTGGGCACAAGTGCGGGCTAGGCTTAAGGCCTGGGCACAAGTGCGGGCTAGGCTTAAGGCCGGGGCACAAGTGCGGGCTAGGCTTAAGGCCGGGGCTCAAGTGCGGGCTAGGCTTAAGACCGGGGCACAAGTGCGGGCTAGGCTAAAGGCCTGGGCACAAGTGTGGGCTAGGCTTAAGGCCTGGGCACAAGTGCGGGCTAGGCTTAAAGCCTGGGCACAAGTGCGGGCTAGGCTTAAAGCCTGGGCTCAAGTGCGGCTAGGCTTAAGGCCTGGGCACAAGTGCGGGCTAGGCTTAAGGCCTGGGCACAAGTGCGAGCTAGGCTTAAGGCCTGGGCACAAGTGCGGGCTAGGCTTAAGGCCTGGGCACAAGTGCAGTGCTGGCTAGGATCAAGGCAGGGGGCACAAGTGCTGGCTAGGCTTAAGGCATGGGCACAAGTGCCAGCTAGGCTAGGCTTAAGGCCTGGGCACAAGTGCGGGCTAGGCTTAAGGCCTGGGCACAAGTGCAGGCTAGGCTTAAGGCCTGGGCACAAGTGTGGGCTAGGCTTAAGGCATGGGCACAAGTGCCAGCTAGGCTAGGCTTAAGGCCTGGGCACAAGTGCGGGCTAGGCTTAAGGCCTGGGCACAAGTGCAGGCTAGGCTTAAGGCCTGGGCACAAGTGCGGGCTAGGCTTAAGGCCGGGGCTCAAGTGCGGGCTAGGCTTAAGACCGGGGCACAAGTGCGGGCTAGGCTAAAGGCCTGGGCACAAGTGTGGGCTAGGCTTAAGGCCTGGGCACAAGTGCGGGCTAGGCTTAAAGCCTGGGCACAAGTGCGGGCTAGGCTTAAAGCCTGGGCTCAAGTGCGGGCTAGGCTTAAGGCCTGGGCACAAGTGCGACTAGGCTTAAGGCCTGGGCACAAGTGCGGGCTAGGCTTAAGGCCTGGGCACAAGTGCGAGCTAGGCTTAAGGCCTGGGCACAAGTGCGGGCTAGGCTTAAGGCCTGGGCACAAGTGCAGTGCTGGCTAGGATCAAGGCAGGGGGCACAAGTGCTGGCTAGGCTTAAGGCATGGGCACAAGTGCCAGCTAGGCTAGGCTTAAGGCCTGGGCACAAGTGCGGGCTAGGCTTAAGGCCTGGGCACAAGTGCAGGCTAGGCTTAAGGCCTGGGCACAAGTGTGGGCTAGGCTTAAGGCATGGGCACAAGTGCCAGCTAGGCTAGGCTTAAGGCCTGGGCACAAGTGCGGGCTAGGCTTAAGGCCTGGGCACAAGTGCAGGCTAGGCTTAAGGCCTGGGCACAAGTGTGGGCTAGGCTTAAGGCCTGGGCACAAGTGCGGCTAGGCTTAAGGCCGGGGCACAAGTGCGGGCTAGGCTTAAGGCCGGGGCACAAGTGCGGGCTAGGCTTAAGGTCGGGGCACAAGTGCGGGCTAGGCTTAAGGCCGGGGCACACGTGCAGTGCTGGCTAGGATCAGGGCAGGGGGCACAAGTGCTGGCTAGGCTTAAGGCATGGGCACAAGTGCCAGCTAGGCTAGGCTTAAGCCTGGGCACAAGTGTGGGCTAGGCTTAAGGCCTGGGCACAAGTGCGGGCTAGGCTTAAGGCCTGGGCACAAGTGCGAGCTAGGCTTAAGGCCTGGGCACAAGTGCGGGCTAGGCTTAAGGCCTGGGCACAAGTGCAGTGCTGGCTAGGATCAAGGCAGGGGGCACAAGTTCTGGCTAGGCTTAAGGCATGGGCACAAGTGCCAGCTAGGCTAGGCTTAAGCCTGGGCACAAGTGCCAGCTAGGCTAGGCTTAAGCCTGGGCACAAGTGCGGGCTAGGCTTAAGGCCTGGGCACAAGTGCGGGCTAGGCTAAAGGCCTGGGCAAAAGTGCGGGCTAGGCTTAAGGCCTGGGCACAAGTGCGGGCTAGGCTTAAGGCCTGGGCACAAGTGCGGGCCAGGCTTAAGGCCGGGGCACAAGTGCGGGCTAGGCTTAAGGCCGGGGCACAAGTGCGGGCTAGGCTTAAGGCCGGGGCACAAGTGCGGGCTAGGCTTAAGGCCTGGGCACAAGTGCGGGCTAGGCTTAAGGCCGGGGCACAAGTGCGGGCTAGGCTTAAGGCCTGGGCACAAGTGCGGGCTAGGCTTAAGGCCGGGGCACAAGTGCGGGCTAGGCTTAAGGCCGGGGCACAAGTGCGGGCTAGGCTTAAGGCCGGGGCACAAGTGCGGGCTAGGCTTAAGGCCGGGGCACAAGTGCGGGCTAGGCTTAAGGCCGGTGCACAAGTGCGGGCTAGGCTTAAGGCCGGGGCACAAGTGCGGGCTAGGCTTAAGGCCGGAGCACAAGTGCAGTGCTTGCTAGGATCAAGGCAGGGGGCACAAGTGCTGGCTAGGCTTAAGGCATGGGCAGAAGTGCCAGCTAGGCTAGGCATAAGGCCTGGGCACAAGGGCGGGCTAGGCTTAAGGCCTGGGCACAAGTGCGGGCTAGGCTTAAGGCCGGGGCACAAGTGCGGGCTAGGCTTAAGGCCGGGGCTCAAGTGCGGGCTAGGCTTAAGACCGGGGCACAAGTGCGGGCTAGGCTAAAGGCCTGGGCACAAGTGTGGGCTAGGCTTAAGGCCTGGGCACAAGTGCGGGCTAGGCTTAAAGCCTGGGCTCAAGTGCGGGCTAGGCTTAAGGCCTGGGCACAAGTGCGGCTAGGCTTAAGGCCTGGGCACAAGTGCGGGCTAGGCTTAAGGCCTGGGCACAAGTGCGGGCTAGGCTTAAGGCCTGGGCACAAGTGCAGTGCTGGCTAGGATCAAGGCAGGGGGCACAAGTGCTGGCTAGGCTTAAGGCATGGGCACAAGTGCCAGCTAGGCTAGGCTTAAGGCCTGGGCACAAGTGCGGGCTAGGCTTAAGGCCTGGGCACAAGTGCGGGCTAGGCTTAAGGCCGGGGCACAAGTGCGGGCTAGGCTTAAGGCCGGGGCACAAGTGCGGGCTAGGCTTAAGGCCGGGGCACAAGTGCGGGCTAGGCTTAAGGCCTGGGCACAAGTGCGGGCTAGGCTTAAGGCCGGGGTACAAGTGCGGGCTAGGCTTAAGGCCTGGGCACAAGTGCGTGCTAGGCTTAAGGCCGGGGCACAAGTGCGGGCTAGGCTTAAGGCCGGGGCACAAGTGCGGGCTAGGCTTATGGCCGGGGCACAAGTGCGGGCTAGGCTTAAGGCCGGGGCACAAGTGCGGGCTAGGCTTAAGGCCGGGGCACAAGTGCGGGCTAGGCTTAAGGCCGGGGCACAAGTGCGGGCTAGGCTTAAGGCCGGGGCACAAGTGCAGTGCTTGCTAGGATCAAGGCAGGGGGCACAAGTGCTGGCTAGGCTTAAGGCATGGGCAAAAGTGCCAGCTAGGCTAGGCATAAGGCCTGGGCACAAGTGCGGGCTAGGCTTAAGGCCTGGGCACAAGTGCGGGCTAGGCTTAAGGCCGGGGCACAAGTGCGGGCTAGGCTTAAGGCCGGGGCTCAAGTGCGGGCTAGGCTTAAGACCGGGGCACAAGTGCGGGCTAGGCTAAAGGCCTGGGCACAAGTGTGGGCTAGGCTTAAGGCCTGGGCACAAGTGCGGGCTAGGCTTAAAGCCTGGGCACAAGTGCGGGCTAGGCTTAAAGCCTGGGCTCAAGTGCGGCTAGGCTTAAGGCCTGGGCACAAGTGCGGGCTAGGCTTAAGGCCTGGGCACAAGTGCGAGCTAGGCTTAAGGCCTGGGCACAAGTGCGGGCTAGGCTTAAGGCCTGGGCACAAGTGCAGTGCTGGCTAGGATCAAGGCAGGGGGCACAAGTGCTGGCTAGGCTTAAGGCATGGGCACAAGTGCCAGCTAGGCTAGGCTTAAGGCCTGGGCACAAGTGCGGGCTAGGCTTAAGGCCTGGGCACAAGTGCAGGCTAGGCTTAAGGCCTGGGCACAAGTGTGGGCTAGGCTTAAGGCATGGGCACAAGTGCCAGCTAGGCTAGGCTTAAGGCCTGGGCACAAGTGCGGGCTAGGCTTAAGGCCTGGGCACAAGTGCAGGCTAGGCTTAAGGCCTGGGCACAAGTGCGGGCTAGGCTTAAGGCCGGGGCTCAAGTGCGGGCTAGGCTTAAGACCGGGGCACAAGTGCGGGCTAGGCTAAAGGCCTGGGCACAAGTGTGGGCTAGGCTTAAGGCCTGGGCACAAGTGCGGGCTAGGCTTAAAGCCTGGGCACAAGTGCGGGCTAGGCTTAAAGCCTGGGCTCAAGTGCGGGCTAGGCTTAAGGCCTGGGCACAAGTGCGACTAGGCTTAAGGCCTGGGCACAAGTGCGGGCTAGGCTTAAGGCCTGGGCACAAGTGCGAGCTAGGCTTAAGGCCTGGGCACAAGTGCGGGCTAGGCTTAAGGCCTGGGCACAAGTGCAGTGCTGGCTAGGATCAAGGCAGGGGGCACAAGTGCTGGCTAGGCTTAAGGCATGGGCACAAGTGCCAGCTAGGCTAGGCTTAAGGCCTGGGCACAAGTGCGGGCTAGGCTTAAGGCCTGGGCACAAGTGCAGGCTAGGCTTAAGGCCTGGGCACAAGTGTGGGCTAGGCTTAAGGCATGGGCACAAGTGCCAGCTAGGCTAGGCTTAAGGCCTGGGCACAAGTGCGGGCTAGGCTTAAGGCCTGGGCACAAGTGCAGGCTAGGCTTAAGGCCTGGGCACAAGTGTGGGCTAGGCTTAAGGCCTGGGCACAAGTGCGGCTAGGCTTAAGGCCGGGGCACAAGTGCGGGCTAGGCTTAAGGCCGGGGCACAAGTGCGGGCTAGGCTTAAGGTCGGGGCACAAGTGCGGGCTAGGCTTAAGGCCGGGGCACACGTGCAGTGCTGGCTAGGATCAGGGCAGGGGGCACAAGTGCTGGCTAGGCTTAAGGCATGGGCACAAGTGCCAGCTAGGCTAGGCTTAAGCCTGGGCACAAGTGTGGGCTAGGCTTAAGGCCTGGGCACAAGTGCGGGCTAGGCTTAAGGCCTGGGCACAAGTGCGAGCTAGGCTTAAGGCCTGGGCACAAGTGCGGGCTAGGCTTAAGGCCTGGGCACAAGTGCAGTGCTGGCTAGGATCAAGGCAGGGGGCACAAGTTCTGGCTAGGCTTAAGGCATGGGCACAAGTGCCAGCTAGGCTAGGCTTAAGCCTGGGCACAAGTGCCAGCTAGGCTAGGCTTAAGCCTGGGCACAAGTGCGGGCTAGGCTTAAGGCCTGGGCACAAGTGCGGGCTAGGCTAAAGGCCTGGGCAAAAGTGCGGGCTAGGCTTAAGGCCTGGGCACAAGTGCGGGCTAGGCTTAAGGCCTGGGCACAAGTGCGGGCCAGGCTTAAGGCCGGGGCACAAGTGCGGGCTAGGCTTAAGGCCGGGGCACAAGTGCGGGCTAGGCTTAAGGCCGGGGCACAAGTGCGGGCTAGGCTTAAGGCCTGGGCACAAGTGCGGGCTAGGCTTAAGGCCGGGGCACAAGTGCGGGCTAGGCTTAAGGCCTGGGCACAAGTGCGGGCTAGGCTTAAGGCCGGGGCACAAGTGCGGGCTAGGCTTAAGGCCGGGGCACAAGTGCGGGCTAGGCTTAAGGCCGGGGCACAAGTGCGGGCTAGGCTTAAGGCCGGGGCACAAGTGCGGGCTAGGCTTAAGGCCGGTGCACAAGTGCGGGCTAGGCTTAAGGCCGGGGCACAAGTGCGGGCTAGGCTTAAGGCCGGAGCACAAGTGCAGTGCTTGCTAGGATCAAGGCAGGGGGCACAAGTGCTGGCTAGGCTTAAGGCATGGGCAGAAGTGCCAGCTAGGCTAGGCATAAGGCCTGGGCACAAGGGCGGGCTAGGCTTAAGGCCTGGGCACAAGTGCGGGCTAGGCTTAAGGCCGGGGCACAAGTGCGGGCTAGGCTTAAGGCCGGGGCTCAAGTGCGGGCTAGGCTTAAGACCGGGGCACAAGTGCGGGCTAGGCTAAAGGCCTGGGCACAAGTGTGGGCTAGGCTTAAGGCCTGGGCACAAGTGCGGGCTAGGCTTAAAGCCTGGGCTCAAGTGCGGGCTAGGCTTAAGGCCTGGGCACAAGTGCGGCTAGGCTTAAGGCCTGGGCACAAGTGCGGGCTAGGCTTAAGGCCTGGGCACAAGTGCGGGCTAGGCTTAAGGCCTGGGCACAAGTGCAGTGCTGGCTAGGATCAAGGCAGGGGGCACAAGTGCTGGCTAGGCTTAAGGCATGGGCACAAGTGCCAGCTAGGCTAGGCTTAAGGCCTGGGCACAAGTGCGGGCTAGGCTTAAGGCCTGGGCACAAGTGCAGGCTAGGCTTAAGGCCTGGGCACAAGTGCGGGCTAGGCTTAAGGCATGGGCACAAGTGCCAGCTAGGCTAGGCTTAAGGCCTGAGCACAAGTGCGGGCTAGGCTTAAGGCCTGGGCACAAGTGCAGGCTAGGCTTAAGGCCTGGGCACAAGTGCGGCTAGGCTCTAGGCCGGGGCACAAGTGCGGGCTAGGCTTAAGGCCGGGGCACAAGTGCGGGCTAGGCTTAAGGCCGGGGCACAAGTGCGGGCTAGGCTTAAGGTCGGGGCACAAGTGCGGGCTAGGCTTAAGGCCTGGGCACAAGTGCAGTGCTGGCTAAGATCAGGGCAGGGGGCACAAGTGCTGGCTAGGCTTAAGCCTGGGCACAAGTGTGGGCTAGGCTTAAAGGGAACCTGTCACCTGAATTTGGCGGGACTGGTTTTGGGTCATATGGGCGGAGTTTTCGGGTGTTTGATTCACCCTTTCCTTACCCGCTGGCTGCATGCTGGCTGCAATATTGGATTGAAGTTCATTCTCTGTCCTCCATAGTACACGCCTCCGCAAAGCAATCTTGCCTTGCGCAGGCGTGTACTATGGAGGACAGAGAATGAACTTCAATCCAATATTGCAGCCAGCATGCAGCCAGCGGGTAAGGAAAGGGTGAATCAAACACCCGAAAACTCCGCCCATATGACCCAAAACCAGTCCCGCCAAATTCAGGTGACAGAGTCCCTTTAAGGCCTGGGCACAAGTGCGGGCTAGGCTTAAGGCCTGGGCACAAGTGCGAGCTAGGCTTAAGGCCTGGGCACAAGTGCGGGCTAGGCTTAAGGCCTGGGCACAAGTGCAGTGCTGGCTAGGATCAAGGCAGGGGGCACAAGTGCTGGCTAGGCTTAAGGCATGGGCACAAGTGCCAGCTAGGCTAGGCTTAAGCCTGGGCACAAGTGCCAGCTAGGCTAGGCTTAAGCCTGGGCACAAGTGCGGGCTAGGCTTAAGGCCTGGGCACAAGTGCGGGCTAGGCTAAAGGCCTGGGCAAAAGTGCGGGCTAGGCTTAAGGCCTGGGCACAAGTGCGGGCTAGGCTTAAGGCCTGGGCACAAGTGCGGGCTAGGCTTAAGGCCGGGGCACAAGTGCGGGCTAGGCTTAAGGCCGGGGCACAAGTGCGGGCTAGGCTTAAGGCCGGGGCACAAGTGCGGGCTAGGCTTAAGGCCTGGGCACAAGTGCGGGCTAGGCTTAAGGCCGGGGTACAAGTGCGGGCTAGGCTTAAGGCCTGGGCACAAGTGCGTGCTAGGCTTAAGGCTGGGGCACAAGTGCGGGCTAGGCTTAAGGCCGGGGCACAAGTGCGGGCTAGGCTTAAGGCCGGGGCACAAGTGCGGGCTAGGCTTAAGGCCGGTGCACAAGTGCGGGCTAGGCTTAAGGCCGGGGCACAAGTGCGGGCTAGGCTTAAGGCCGGAGCACAAGTGCAGTGCTTGCTAGGATCAAGGCAGGGGGCACAAGTGCTGGCTAGGCTTAAGGCATGGGCAAAAGTGCCAGCTAGGCTAGGCATAAGGCCTGGGCACAAGTGCGGGCTAGGCTTAAGGCCTGGGCACAAGTGCGGGCTAGGCTTAAGGCCGGGGCACAAGTGCGGGCTAGGCTTACGGCCGGGGCTCAAGTGCGGGCTAGGCTTAAAACCGGGGCACAAGTGCGGGCTAGGCTAAAGGCCTGGGCACAAGTGTGGGCTAGGCTAAAGGCCTGGGCACAAGTGCGGGCTAGGCTTAAGGCCTGGGCACAAGTGCAGTGCTAGCTAGGATCAGGGCAGGGGGCACAAGTGCTGGCTAGGCTTAAGGCATGGGCACAAGTGCCAGCTAGGCTAGGCTTAAGCCTGGGCACAAGTGTGGGCTAGGCTTAAGGCCTGGGCACAAGTGCGGGCTAGGCTTAAGGCCTGGGCACAAGTGCGGGCTAGGCTTAAGGCCTGGGCACAAGTGCGAGCTAGGCTTAAGGCCTGGGCACAAGTGCGGGCTAGGCTTAAGGCCTGGGCACAAGTGCGGGCTAGGCTTAAGGCCGGGGCACAAGTGCGGGCTAGGCTTAAGGCCGGGGCACAAGTGCGGGCTAGGCTTAAGGCCGGGGCACAAGTGCGGGCTAGGCTTAAGGCCTGGGCACAAGTGCGGGCTAGGCTTAAGGCCGGGGTACAAGTGCGGGCTAGGCTTAAGGCCTGGGCACAAGTGCGTGCTAGGCTTAAGGCCGGGGCACAAGTGCGGGCTAGGCTTAAGGCCGGGGCACAAGTGCGGGCTAGGCTTATGGCCGGGGCACAAGTGCGGGCTAGGCTTAAGGCCGGGGCACAAGTGCGGGCTAGGCTTAAGACCGGGGCACAAGTGCGGGCTAAGCTAAAGGCCTGGGCACAAGTGTGGGCTAGGCTTAAGGCCTGGGCACAAGTGCGGGCTAGGCTTAAAGCCTGGGCTCAAGTGCGGGCTAGGCTTAAGGCCTGGGCACAAGTGCGGCTAGGCTTAAGGCCTGGGCACAAGTGCGGGCTAGGCTTAAGGCCTGGGCACAAGTGCGAGCTAGGCTTAAGGCCTGGGCACAAGTGCGGGCTAGGCTTAAGGCCTGGGCACAAGTGCGAGCTAGGCTTAAGGCCTGGGCACAAGTGCGGGCTAGGCTTAAGGCCGGGGCACAAGTGCGGGCTAGGCTTAAGACCGGGGCACAAGTGCGGGCTAAGCTAAAGGCCTGGGCACAAGTGTGGGCTAGGCTTAAGGCCTGGGCACAAGTGCGGGCTAGGCTTAAAGCCTGGGCTCAAGTGCGGGCTAGGCTTAAGGCCTGGGCACAAGTGCGGCTAGGCTTAAGGCCTGGGCACAAGTGCGGGCTAGGCTTAAGGCCTGGGCACAAGTGCGAGCTAGGCTTAAGGCCTGGGCACAAGTGCGGGCTAGGCTTAAGGCCTGGGCACAAGTGCAGTGCTGGCTAGGATCAAGGCAGGGGGCACAAGTGCTGGCTAGGCTTAAGGCATGGGCACAAGTGCCAGCTAGGTTAGGCTTAAGGCCTGGGCACAAGTGCGGGCTAGGCTTAAGGCCTGGGCACAAGTGCAGGCTAGGCTTAAGGCCTGGGCACAAGTGTGGGCTAGGCTTAAGGCATGGGCACAAGTGCCAGCTAGGCTAGGCTTAAGGCCTGGGCACAAGTGCGGGCTAGGCTTAAGGCCTGGGCACAAGTGCAGGCTAGGCTTAAGGCCTGGGCACAAGTGTGGGCTAGGCTTAAGGCCGGGGCACAAGTGCGGGCTAGGCTTAAGGCCGGGGCACAAGTGCGGGCTAGGCTTACGGTCGGGGCACAAGTGCGGGCTAGGCTTAAGGCCTGGGCACAAGTGCTGGCTAGGCTTAAGGCCTGGGCACAAGTGTGGGCTAGGCTTAAGGCATGGGCACAAGTGCCAGCTAGGCTAGGCTTAAGGCCTGGGCACAAGTGCGGGCTAGGCTTAAGGCCTGGGCACAAGTGCAGGCTAGGCTTAAGGCCTGGGCACAAGTGTGGGCTAGGCTTAAGGCCTGGGCACAAGTGCGGCTAGGCTTAAGGCCGGGGCACAAGTGCGGGCTAGGCTTAAGGCCGGGGCACAAGTGCGGGCTAGGCTTAAGGTCGGGGTACAAGTGCGGGCTAGGCTTAAGGCCTGGGCACAAGTGCAGTGCTAGCTAGGATCAGGGCAGGGGGCACAAGTGCTGGCTAGGCTTAAGGCATGGGCACAAGTGCCAGCTAGGCTAGGCTTAAGCCTGGGCACAAGTGTGGGCTAGGCTTAAGGCCTGGGCACAAGTGCGGGCTAGGCTTAAGGCCTGGGCACAAGTGCGGGCTAGGCTTAAGGCCTGGGCACAAGTGCGAGCTAGGCTTAAGGCCTGGGCACAAGTGCGGGCTAGGCTTAAGGCCTGGGCACAAGTGCAGTGCTGGCTAGGATCAAGGCAGGGGGCACAAGTGCTGGCTAGGCTTAAGGCATGGGCACAAGTGCCAGCTAGGCTAGGCTTAAGCCTGGGCACAAGTGCGGGCTAGGCTTAAGGCCTGGGCGCAAGTGCGGGCTAGGCTAAAGGCCTGGGCAAAAGTGCGGGCTAGGCTTAAGGCCTGGGCACAAGTGCGGGCTAGGCTTAAGGCCTGGGCACAAGTGCGGGCTAGGCTTAAGGCCGGGGCACAAGTGCGGGCTAGGCTTAAGGCATGGGCACAAGTGCCAGCTAGGCTAGGCTTAAGGCCTGGGCACAAGTGCGGGCTAGGCTTAAGGCCTGGGCACAAGTGCAGGCTAGGCTTAAGGCCTGGGCACAAGTGTGGGCTAGGCTTAAGGCCTGGGCACAAGTGCGGCTAGGCTTAAGGCCGGGGCACAAGTGCGGGCTAGGCTTAAGGCCGGGGCACAAGTGCGGGCTAGGCTTAAGGTCGGGGCACAAGTGCGGGCTAGGCTTAAGGCCTGTGCACAAGTGCAGTGCTAGCTAGGATCAGGGCAGGGGGCACAAGTGCTGGCTAGGCTTAAGGCATGGGCACAAGTGCCAGCTAGGCTAGGCTTAAGCCTGGGCACAAGTGTGGGCTAGGCTTAAGGCCTGGGCACAAGTGCGGGCTAGGCTTAAGGCCTGGGCACAAGTGCGGGCTAGGCTTAAGGCCTGGGCACAAGTGCGAGCTAGGCTTAAGGCCTGGGCACAAGTGCGGGCTAGGCTTAAGGCCTGGGCACAAGTGCAGTGCTGGCTAGGATCAAGGCAGGGGGCACAAGTGCTGGCTAGGCTTAAGGCATGGGCACAAGTGCCAGCTAGGCTAGGCTTAAGCCTGGGCACAAGTGCCAGCTAGGCTAGGCTTAAGCCTGGGCACAAGTGCGGGCTAGGCTTAAGGCCTGGGCACAAGTGCGGGCTAGGCTAAAGGCCTGGGCAAAAGTGCGGGCTAGGCTTAAGGCCTGGGCACAAGTGCGGGCTAGGCTTAAGGCCTGGGCACAAGTGCGGGCTAGGCTTAAGGCCGGGGCACAAGTGCGGGCTAGGCTTATGGCCGGGGCACAAGTGCGGGCTAGGCTTAAGGCCGGGGCACAAGTGCGGGCTAGGCTTAAGGCCGCGGCACAAGTGCGGGCTAGGCTTAAGGCCGCGGCACAAGTGCGGGCTAGGCTTAAGGCCTGGGCACAAGTGCGGGCTAGGCTTAAGGCCGGGGTACAAGTGCAGGCTAGGCTTAAGGCCTGGGCACAAGTGCGTGCTAGGCTTAAGGCCGGGGCACAAGTGCGGGCTAGGCTTAAGGCCGGGGCACAAGTGCGGGCTAGGCTTATGGCCGGGGCACAAGTGCGGGCTAGGCTTAATGCCGGGGCACAAGTGCGGGCTAGGCTTAAGGCCGGGGCACAAGTGCGGGCTAGGCTTAAGGCCGGAGCACAAGTGCAGTGCTTGCTAGGATCAAGGCAGGGGGCACAAGTGCTGGCTAGGCTTAAGGCATGGGCAAAAGTGCCAGCTAGGCTAGGCATAAGGCCTGGGCACAAGTGCGGGCTAGGCTTAAGGCCTGGGCACAAGTGCGGGCTAGGCTAAAGGCCTGGGCACAAGTGTGGGCTAGGCTTAAGGCCTGGGCACAAGTGCGGGCTAGGCTTAAAGCCTGGGCTCAAGTGTGGGCTAGGCTTAAGGCCTGGGCACAAGTGCGGCTAGGCTTAAGGCCTGGGCACAAGTGCGGGCTAGGCTTAAGGCCTGGGCACAAGTGCGAGCTAGGCTTAAGGCCTGGGCACAAGTGTGGGCTAGGCTTAAGGCCTGGGCACAAGTGCAGTGCTGGCTAGGATCAAGGCAGGGGGCACAAGTGCTGGCTAGGCTTAAGGCATGGGCACAAGTGCCAGCTAGGCTAGGCTTAAGGCCTGGGCACAAGTGCGGGCTAGGCTTAAGGCCTGGGCACAAGTGCAGGCTAGGCTTAAGGCCTGGGCACAAGTGTGGGCTAGGCTTAAGGCATGGGCACAAGTGCCAGCTAGGCTAGGCTTAAGGCCTGGGCACAAGTGCGGGCTAGGCTTAAGGCCTGGGCACAAGTGCAGGCTAGGCTTAAGGCCTGGGCACAAGTGTGGGCTAGGCTTAAGGCCTGGGCACAAGTGCGGCTAGGCTTAAGGCCGGGGCACAAGTGCGGGCTAGGCTTAAGGCCGGGGCACAAGTGCGGGCTAGGCTTAAGGTCGGGGCACAAGTGCGGGCTAGGCTTAAGGCCGGGGCACACGTGCAGTGCTGGCTAGGATCAGGGCAGGGGGCACAAGTGCTGGCTAGGCTTAAGGCATGGGCACAAGTGCCAGCTAGGCTAGGCTTAAGCCTGGGCACAAGTGTGGGCTAGGCTTAAGGCCTGGGCACAAGTGCGGGCTAGGCTTAAGGCCTGGGCACAAGTGCGAGCTAGGCTTAAGGCCTGGGCACAAGTGCGGGCTAGGCTTAAGGCCTGGGCACAAGTGCAGTGCTGGCTAGGATCAAGGCAGGGGGCACAAGTGCTGGCTAGGCTTAAGGCATGGGCACAAGTGCCAGCTAGGCTAGGCTTAAGGCCTGGGCACAAGTGCGGGCTAGGCTTAAGGTCTGGGCACAAGTGCAGGCTAGGCTTAAGGCCTGGGCACAAGTGCGGGCTAGGCTTAAGGCATGGGCACAAGTGCCAGCTAGGCTAGGCTTAAGGCCTGAGCACAAGTGCGGGCTAGGCTTAAGGCCTGGGCACAAGTGCAGGCTAGGCTTAAGGCCTGGGCACAAGTGCGGCTAGGCTCTAGGCCGGGGCACAAGTGCGGGCTAGGCTTAAGGCCGGGGCACAAGTGCGGGCTAGGCTTAAGGCCGGGGCACAAGTGCGGGCTAGGCTTAAGGTCGGGGCACAAGTGCGGGCTAGGCTTAAGGCCTGGGCACAAGTGCAGTGCTGGCTAAGATCAGGGCAGGGGGCACAAGTGCTGGCTAGGCTTAAGGCATGGGCACAAGTGCCAGCTAGGCTAGGCTTAAGCCTGGGCACAAGTGTGGGCTAGGCTTAAAGGGAACCTGTCACCTGAATTTGGCGGGACTGGTTTTGGGTCATATGGGCGGAGTTTTCGGGTGTTTGATTCACCCTTTCCTTACCCGCTGGCTGCATGCTGGCTGCAATATTGGATTGAAGTTCATTCTCTGTCCTCCATAGTACACGCCTGCGCAAGGCAAGATTGCTTTGCGGAGGCGTGTACTATGGAGGACAGAGAATGAACTTCAATCCAATATTGCAGCCAGCATGCAGCCAGCGGGTAAGGAAAGGGTGAATCAAACACCCGAAAACTCCGCCCATATGACCCAAAACCAGTCCCGCCAAATTCAGGTGACAGAGTCCCTTTAAGGCCTGGGCACAAGTGCGGGCTAGGCTTAAGGCCTGGGCACAAGTGCGAGCTAGGCTTAAGGCCTGGGCACAAGTGCGGGCTAGGCTTAAGGCCTGGGCACAAGTGCAGTGCTGGCTAGGATCAAGGCAGGGGGCACAAGTGCTGGCTAGGCTTAAGGCATGGGCACAAGTGCCAGCTAGGCTAGGCTTAAGCCTGGGCACAAGTGCCAGCTAGGCTAGGCTTAAGCCTGGGCACAAGTGCGGGCTAGGCTTAAGGCCTGGGCACAAGTGCGGGCTAGGCTAAAGGCCTGGGCAAAAGTGCGGGCTAGGCTTAAGGCCTGGGCACAAGTGCGGGCTAGGCTTAAGGCCTGGGCACAAGTGCGGGCTAGGCTTAAGGCCGGGGCACAAGTGCGGGCTAGGCTTAAGGCCGGGGCACAAGTGCGGGCTAGGCTTAAGGCCGGGGCACAAGTGCGGGCTAGGCTTAAGGCCTGGGCACAAGTGCGGGCTAGGCTTAAGGCCGGGGTACAAGTGCGGGCTAGGCTTAAGGCCTGGGCACAAGTGCGTGCTAGGCTTAAGGCTGGGGCACAAGTGCGGGCTAGGCTTAAGGCCGGGGCACAAGTGCGGGCTAGGCTTAAGGCCGGGGCACAAGTGCGGGCTAGGCTTAAGGCCGGTGCACAAGTGCGGGCTAGGCTTAAGGCCGGGGCACAAGTGCGGGCTAGGCTTAAGGCCGGAGCACAAGTGCAGTGCTTGCTAGGATCAAGGCAGGGGGCACAAGTGCTGGCTAGGCTTAAGGCATGGGCAAAAGTGCCAGCTAGGCTAGGCATAAGGCCTGGGCACAAGTGCGGGCTAGGCTTAAGGCCTGGGCACAAGTGCGGGCTAGGCTTAAGGCCGGGGCACAAGTGCGGGCTAGGCTTACGGCCGGGGCTCAAGTGCGGGCTAGGCTTAAGACCGGGGCACAAGTGCGGGCTAGGCTAAAGGCCTGGGCACAAGTGTGGGCTAGGCTAAAGGCCTGGGCACAAGTGCGGGCTAGGCTTAAGGCCTGGGCACAAGTGCAGTGCTAGCTAGGATCAGGGCAGGGGGCACAAGTGCTGGCTAGGCTTAAGGCATGGGCACAAGTGCCAGCTAGGCTAGGCTTAAGCCTGGGCACAAGTGTGGGCTAGGCTTAAGGCCTGGGCACAAGTGCGGGCTAGGCTTAAGGCCTGGGCACAAGTGCGGGCTAGGCTTAAGGCCTGGGCACAAGTGCGAGCTAGGCTTAAGGCCTGGGCACAAGTGCGGGCTAGGCTTAAGGCCTGGGCACAAGTGCGGGCTAGGCTTAAGGCCGGGGCACAAGTGTGGGCTAGGCTTAAGGCCGGGGCACAAGTGCGGGCTAGGCTTAAGGCCGGGGCACAAGTGCGGGCTAGGCTTAAGGCCTGGGCACAAGTGCGGGCTAGGCTTAAGGCCGGGGTACAAGTGCGGGCTAGGCTTAAGGCCTGGGCACAAGTGCGTGCTAGGCTTAAGGCCGGGGCACAAGTGCGGGCTAGGCTTAAGGCCGGGGCACAAGTGCGGGCTAGGCTTATGGCCGGGGCACAAGTGCGGGCTAGGCTTAAGGCCGGGGCACAAGTGCGGGCTAGGCTTAAGACCGGGGCACAAGTGCGGGCTAAGCTAAAGGCCTGGGCACAAGTGTGGGCTAGGCTTAAGGCCTGGGCACAAGTGCGGGCTAGGCTTAAAGCCTGGGCTCAAGTGCGGGCTAGGCTTAAGGCCTGGGCACAAGTGCGGCTAGGCTTAAGGCCTGGGCACAAGTGCGGGCTAGGCTTAAGGCCTGGGCACAAGTGCGAGCTAGGCTTAAGGCCTGGGCACAAGTGCGGGCTAGGCTTAAGGCCTGGGCACAAGTGCG
Organism: Ranitomeya imitator; assembly: GCF_032444005.1. Lineage (NCBI taxonomy): Eukaryota > Metazoa > Chordata > Amphibia > Anura > Dendrobatidae > Ranitomeya > Ranitomeya imitator. The sequence goes on along the minus strand of NW_027194357.1, from coordinate 21,567 downwards.
AGCTAGGCTTAAGGCCTGGGCACAAGTGCGGGCTAGGCTTAAGGCCGGGGCACAAGTGCGGGCTAGGCTTAAGACCGGGGCACAAGTGCGGGCTAAGCTAAAGGCCTGGGCACAAGTGTGGGCTAGGCTTAAGGCCTGGGCACAAGTGCGGGCTAGGCTTAAAGCCTGGGCTCAAGTGCGGGCTAGGCTTAAGGCCTGGGCACAAGTGCGGCTAGGCTTAAGGCCTGGGCACAAGTGCGGGCTAGGCTTAAGGCCTGGGCACAAGTGCGAGCTAGGCTTAAGGCCTGGGCACAAGTGCGGGCTAGGCTTAAGGCCTGGGCACAAGTGCAGTGCTGGCTAGGATCAAGGCAGGGGGCACAAGTGCTTGCTAGGCTTAAGGCATGGGCACAAGTGCCAGCTAGGTTAGGCTTAAGGCCTGGGCACAAGTGCGGGCTAGGCTTAAGGCCTGGGCACAAGTGCAGGCTAGGCTTAAGGCCTGGGCACAAGTGTGGGCTAGGCTTAAGGCATGGGCACAAGTGCCAGCTAGGCTAGGCTTAAGGCCTGGGCACAAGTGCGGGCTAGGCTTAAGGCCTGGGCACAAGTGCAGGCTAGGCTTAAGGCCTGGGCACAAGTGTGGGCTAGGCTTAAGGCCGGGGCACAAGTGCGGGCTAGGCTTAAGGCCGGGGCACAAGTGCGGGCTAGGCTTACGGTCGGGGCACAAGTGCGGGCTAGGCTTAAGGCCTGGGCACAAGTGCTGGCTAGGCTTAAGGCCTGGGCACAAGTGTGGGCTAGGCTTAAGGCATGGGCACAAGTGCCAGCTAGGCTAGGCTTAAGGCCTGGGCACAAGTGCGGGCTAGGCTTAAGGCCTGGGCACAAGTGCAGGCTAGGCTTAAGGCCTGGGCACAAGTGTGGGCTAGGCTTAAGGCCTGGGCACAAGTGCGGCTAGGCTTAAGGCCGGGGCACAAGTGCGGGCTAGGCTTAAGGCCGGGGCACAAGTGCGGGCTAGGCTTAAGGTCGGGGCACAAGTGCGGGCTAGGCTTAAGGCCTGGGCACAAGTGCAGTGCTAGCTAGGATCAGGGCAGGGGGCACAAGTGCTGGCTAGGCTTAAGGCATGGGCACAAGTGCCAGCTAGGCTAGGCTTAAGCCTGGGCACAAGTGTGGGCTAGGCTTAAGGCCTGGGCACAAGTGCGGGCTAGGCTTAAGGCCTGGGCACAAGTGCGGGCTAGGCTTAAGGCCTGGGCACAAGTGCGAGCTAGGCTTAAGGCCTGGGCACAAGTGCGGGCTAGGCTTAAGGCCTGGGCACAAGTGCAGTGCTGGCTAGGATCAAGGCAGGGGGCACAAGTGCTGGCTAGGCTTAAGGCATGGGCACAAGTGCCAGCTAGGCTAGGCTTATGCCTGGGCACAAGTGCGGGCTAGGCTTAAGGCCTGGGCGCAAGTGCGGGCTAGGCTAAAGGCCTGGGCAAAAGTGCGGGCTAGGCTTAAGGCCTGGGCACAAGTGCGGGCTAGGCTTAAGGCCTGGGCACAAGTGCGGGCTAGGCTTAAGGCCGGGGCACAAGTGCGGGCTAGGCTTAAGGCATGGGCACAAGTGCCAGCTAGGCTAGGCTTAAGGCCTGGGCACAAGTGCGGGCTAGGCTTAAGGCCTGGGCACAAGTGCAGGCTAGGCTTAAGGCCTGGGCACAAGTGTGGGCTAGGCTTAAGGCCTGGGCACAAGTGCGGCTAGGCTTAAGGCCGGGGCACAAGTGCGGGCTAGGCTTAAGGCCGGGGCACAAGTGCGGGCTAGGCTTAAGGTCGGGGCACAAGTGCGGGCTAGGCTTAAGGCCTGTGCACAAGTGCAGTGCTAGCTAGGATCAGGGCAGGGGGCACAAGTGCTGGCTAGGCTTAAGGCATGGGCACAAGTGCCAGCTAGGCTAGGCTTAAGCCTGGGCACAAGTGTGGGCTAGGCTTAAGGCCTGGGCACAAGTGCGGGCTAGGCTTAAGGCCTGGGCACAAGTGCGGGCTAGGCTTAAGGCCTGGGCACAAGTGCGAGCTAGGCTTAAGGCCTGGGCACAAGTGCGGGCTAGGCTTAAGGCCTGGGCACAAGTGCAGTGCTGGCTAGGATCAAGGCAGGGGGCACAAGTGCTGGCTAGGCTTAAGGCATGGGCACAAGTGCCAGCTAGGCTAGGCTTAAGCCTGGGCACAAGTGCCAGCTAGGCTAGGCTTAAGCCTGGGCACAAGTGCGGGCTAGGCTTAAGGCCTGGGCACAAGTGCGGGCTAGGCTAAAGGCCTGGGCAAAAGTGCGGGCTAGGCTTAAGGCCTGGGCACAAGTGCGGGCTAGGCTTAAGGCCTGGGCACAAGTGCGGGCTAGGCTTAAGGCCGGGGCACAAGTGCGGGCTAGGCTTATGGCCGGGGCACAAGTGCGGGCTAGGCTTAAGGCCGGGGCACAAGTGCGGGCTAGGCTTAAGGCCGCGGCACAAGTGCGGGCTAGGCTTAAGGCCGCGGCACAAGTGCGGGCTAGGCTTAAGGCCTGGGCACAAGTGCGGGCTAGGCTTAAGGCCGGGGTACAAGTGCAGGCTAGGCTTAAGGCCTGGGCACAAGTGCGTGCTAGGCTTAAGGCCGGGGCACAAGTGCGGGCTAGGCTTAAGGCCGGGGCACAAGTGCGGGCTAGGCTTATGGCCGGGGCACAAGTGCGGGCTAGGCTTAATGCCGGGGCACAAGTGCGGGCTAGGCTTAAGGCCGGGGCACAAGTGCGGGCTAGGCTTAAGGCCGGAGCACAAGTGCAGTGCTTGCTAGGATCAAGGCAGGGGGCACAAGTGCTGGCTAGGCTTAAGGCATGGGCAAAAGTGCCAGCTAGGCTAGGCATAAGGCCTGGGCACAAGTGCGGGCTAGGCTTAAGGCCTGGGCACAAGTGCGGGCTAGGCTAAAGGCCTGGGCACAAGTGTGGGCTAGGCTTAAGGCCTGGGCACAAGTGCGGGCTAGGCTTAAAGCCTGGGCTCAAGTGTGGGCTAGGCTTAAGGCCTGGGCACAAGTGCGGCTAGGCTTAAGGCCTGGGCACAAGTGCGGGCTAGGCTTAAGGCCTGGGCACAAGTGCGAGCTAGGCTTAAGGCCTGGGCACAAGTGTGGGCTAGGCTTAAGGCCTGGGCACAAGTGCAGTGCTGGCTAGGATCAAGGCAGGGGGCACAAGTGCTGGCTAGGCTTAAGGCATGGGCACAAGTGCCAGCTAGGCTAGGCTTAAGGCCTGGGCACAAGTGCGGGCTAGGCTTAAGGCCTGGGCACAAGTGCAGGCTAGGCTTAAGGCCTGGGCACAAGTGTGGGCTAGGCTTAAGGCATGGGCACAAGTGCCAGCTAGGCTAGGCTTAAGGCCTGGGCACAAGTGCGGGCTAGGCTTAAGGCCTGGGCACAAGTGCAGGCTAGGCTTAAGGCCTGGGCACAAGTGTGGGCTAGGCTTAAGGCCTGGGCACAAGTGCGGCTAGGCTTAAGGCCGGGGCACAAGTGCGGGCTAGGCTTAAGGCCGGGGCACAAGTGCGGGCTAGGCTTAAGGTCGGGGCACAAGTGCGGGCTAGGCTTAAGGCCGGGGCACACGTGCAGTGCTGGCTAGGATCAGGGCAGGGGGCACAAGTGCTGGCTAGGCTTAAGGCATGGGCACAAGTGCCAGCTAGGCTAGGCTTAAGCCTGGGCACAAGTGTGGGCTAGGCTTAAGGCCTGGGCACAAGTGCGGGCTAGGCTTAAGGCCTGGGCACAAGTGCGAGCTAGGCTTAAGGCCTGGGCACAAGTGCGGGCTAGGCTTAAGGCCTGGGCACAAGTGCAGTGCTGGCTAGGATCAAGGCAGGGGGCACAAGTGCTGGCTAGGCTTAAGGCATGGGCACAAGTGCCAGCTAGGCTAGGCTTAAGCCTGGGCACAAGTGCCAGCTAGGCTAGGCTTAAGCCTGGGCACAAGTGCGGGCTAGGCTTAAGGCCTGGGCACAAGTGCGGGCTAGGCTAAAGGCCTGGGCAAAAGTGCGGGCTAGGCTTAAGGCCTGGGCACAAGTGCGGGCTAGGCTTAAGGCCTGGGCACAAGTGCGGGCCAGGCTTAAGGCCGGGGCACAAGTGCGGGCTAGGCTTAAGGCCGGGGCACAAGTGCGGGCTAGGCTTAAGGCCGGGGCACAAGTGCGGGCTAGGCTTAAGGCCTGGGCACAAGTGCGGGCTAGGCTTAAGGCCGGGGCACAAGTGCGGGCTAGGCTTAAGGCCTGGGCACAAGTGCGGGCTAGGCTTATGGCCGGGGCACAAGTGCGGGCTAGGCTTAAGGCCGGGGCACAAGTGCGGGCTAGGCTTAAGACCGGGGCACAAGTGCGGGCTAAGCTAAAGGCCTGGGCACAAGTGTGGGCTAGGCTTAAGGCCTGGGCACAAGTGCGGGCTAGGCTTAAAGCCTGGGCTCAAGTGCGGGCTAGGCTTAAGGCCTGGGCACAAGTGCGGCTAGGCTTAAGGCCTGGGCACAAGTGCGGGCTAGGCTTAAGGCCTGGGCACAAGTGCGAGCTAGGCTTAAGGCCTGGGCACAAGTGCGGGCTAGGCTTAAGGCCTGGGCACAAGTGCGAGCTAGGCTTAAGGCCTGGGCACAAGTGCGGGCTAGGCTTAAGGCCGGGGCACAAGTGCGGGCTAGGCTTAAGACCGGGGCACAAGTGCGGGCTAAGCTAAAGGCCTGGGCACAAGTGTGGGCTAGGCTTAAGGCCTGGGCACAAGTGCGGGCTAGGCTTAAAGCCTGGGCTCAAGTGCGGGCTAGGCTTAAGGCCTGGGCACAAGTGCGGCTAGGCTTAAGGCCTGGGCACAAGTGCGGGCTAGGCTTAAGGCCTGGGCACAAGTGCGAGCTAGGCTTAAGGCCTGGGCACAAGTGCGGGCTAGGCTTAAGGCCTGGGCACAAGTGCAGTGCTGGCTAGGATCAAGGCAGGGGGCACAAGTGCTTGCTAGGCTTAAGGCATGGGCACAAGTGCCAGCTAGGTTAGGCTTAAGGCCTGGGCACAAGTGCGGGCTAGGCTTAAGGCCTGGGCACAAGTGCAGGCTAGGCTTAAGGCCTGGGCACAAGTGTGGGCTAGGCTTAAGGCATGGGCACAAGTGCCAGCTAGGCTAGGCTTAAGGCCTGGGCACAAGTGCGGGCTAGGCTTAAGGCCTGGGCACAAGTGCAGGCTAGGCTTAAGGCCTGGGCACAAGTGTGGGCTAGGCTTAAGGCCGGGGCACAAGTGCGGGCTAGGCTTAAGGCCGGGGCACAAGTGCGGGCTAGGCTTACGGTCGGGGCACAAGTGCGGGCTAGGCTTAAGGCCTGGGCACAAGTGCTGGCTAGGCTTAAGGCCTGGGCACAAGTGTGGGCTAGGCTTAAGGCATGGGCACAAGTGCCAGCTAGGCTAGGCTTAAGGCCTGGGCACAAGTGCGGGCTAGGCTTAAGGCCTGGGCACAAGTGCAGGCTAGGCTTAAGGCCTGGGCACAAGTGTGGGCTAGGCTTAAGGCCTGGGCACAAGTGCGGCTAGGCTTAAGGCCGGGGCACAAGTGCGGGCTAGGCTTAAGGCCGGGGCACAAGTGCGGGCTAGGCTTAAGGTCGGGGCACAAGTGCGGGCTAGGCTTAAGGCCTGGGCACAAGTGCAGTGCTAGCTAGGATCAGGGCAGGGGGCACAAGTGCTGGCTAGGCTTAAGGCATGGGCACAAGTGCCAGCTAGGCTAGGCTTAAGCCTGGGCACAAGTGTGGGCTAGGCTTAAGGCCTGGGCACAAGTGCGGGCTAGGCTTAAGGCCTGGGCACAAGTGCGGGCTAGGCTTAAGGCCTGGGCACAAGTGCGAGCTAGGCTTAAGGCCTGGGCACAAGTGCGGGCTAGGCTTAAGGCCTGGGCACAAGTGCAGTGCTGGCTAGGATCAAGGCAGGGGGCACAAGTGCTGGCTAGGCTTAAGGCATGGGCACAAGTGCCAGCTAGGCTAGGCTTATGCCTGGGCACAAGTGCGGGCTAGGCTTAAGGCCTGGGCGCAAGTGCGGGCTAGGCTAAAGGCCTGGGCAAAAGTGCGGGCTAGGCTTAAGGCCTGGGCACAAGTGCGGGCTAGGCTTAAGGCCTGGGCACAAGTGCGGGCTAGGCTTAAGGCCGGGGCACAAGTGCGGGCTAGGCTTAAGGCATGGGCACAAGTGCCAGCTAGGCTAGGCTTAAGGCCTGGGCACAAGTGCGGGCTAGGCTTAAGGCCTGGGCACAAGTGCAGGCTAGGCTTAAGGCCTGGGCACAAGTGTGGGCTAGGCTTAAGGCCTGGGCACAAGTGCGGCTAGGCTTAAGGCCGGGGCACAAGTGCGGGCTAGGCTTAAGGCCGGGGCACAAGTGCGGGCTAGGCTTAAGGTCGGGGCACAAGTGCGGGCTAGGCTTAAGGCCTGTGCACAAGTGCAGTGCTAGCTAGGATCAGGGCAGGGGGCACAAGTGCTGGCTAGGCTTAAGGCATGGGCACAAGTGCCAGCTAGGCTAGGCTTAAGGCCTGGGCACAAGTGCGAGCTAGGCTTAAGGCCTGGGCACAAGTGCGGGCTAGGCTTAAGGCCTGGGCACAAGTGCAGTGCTGGCTAGGATCAAGGCAGGGGGCACAAGTGCTGGCTAGGCTTAAGGCATGGGCACAAGTGCCAGCTAGGCTAGGCTTAAGCCTGGGCACAAGTGCCAGCTAGGCTAGGCTTAAGCCTGGGCACAAGTGCGGGCTAGGCTTAAGGCATGGGCACAAGTGCCAGCTAGGCTAGGCTTAAGGCCTGGGCACAAGTGCGGGCTAGGCTTAAGGCCTGGGCACAAGTGCAGGCTAGGCTTAAGGCCTGGGCACAAGTGTGGGCTAGGCTTAAGGCATGGGCACAAGTGCCAGCTAGGCTAGGCTTAAGGCCTGGGCACAAGTGCGGGCTAGGCTTAAGGCCTGGGCACAAGTGCAGGCTAGGCTTAAGGCCTGGGCACAAGTGTGGGCTAGGCTTAAGGCCTGGGCACAAGTGCGGCTAGGCTTAAGGCCGGGGCACAAGTGCGGGCTAGGCTTAAGGCCGGGGCACAAGTGCGGGCTAGGCTTAAGGTCGGGGCACAAGTGCGGGCTAGGCTTAAGGCCGGGGCACACGTGCAGTGCTGGCTAGGATCAGGGCAGGGGGCACAAGTGCTGGCTAGGCTTAAGGCATGGGCACAAGTGCCAGCTAGGCTAGGCTTAAGCCTGGGCACAAGTGTGGGCTAGGCTTAAGGCCTGGGCACAAGTGCGGGCTAGGCTTAAGGCCTGGGCACAAGTGCGAGCTAGGCTTAAGGCCTGGGCACAAGTGCGGGCTAGGCTTAAGGCCTGGGCACAAGTGCAGTGCTGGCTAGGATCAAGGCAGGGGGCACAAGTGCTGGCTAGGCTTAAGGCATGGGCACAAGTGCCAGCTAGGCTAGGCTTAAGCCTGGGCACAAGTGCCAGCTAGGCTAGGCTTAAGCCTGGGCACAAGTGCGGGCTAGGCTTAAGGCCTGGGCACAAGTGCGGGCTAGGCTAAAGGCCTGGGCAAAAGTGCGGGCTAGGCTTAAGGCCTGGGCACAAGTGCGGGCTAGGCTTAAGGCCTGGGCACAAGTGCGGGCCAGGCTTAAGGCCGGGGCACAAGTGCGGGCTAGGCTTAAGGCCGGGGCACAAGTGCGGGCTAGGCTTAAGGCCGGGGCACAAGTGCGGGCTAGGCTTAAGGCCTGGGCACAAGTGCGGGCTAGGCTTAAGGCCGGGGCACAAGTGCGGGCTAGGCTTAAGGCCTGGGCACAAGTGCGGGCTAGGCTTATGGCCGGGGCACAAGTGCGGGCTAGGCTTAAGGCCGGGGCACAAGTGCGGGCTAGGCTTAAGACCGGGGCACAAGTGCGGGCTAAGCTAAAGGCCTGGGCACAAGTGTGGGCTAGGCTTAAGGCCTGGGCACAAGTGCGGGCTAGGCTTAAAGCCTGGGCTCAAGTGCGGGCTAGGCTTAAGGCCTGGGCACAAGTGCGGCTAGGCTTAAGGCCTGGGCACAAGTGCGGGCTAGGCTTAAGGCCTGGGCACAAGTGCGAGCTAGGCTTAAGGCCTGGGCACAAGTGCGGGCTAGGCTTAAGGCCTGGGCACAAGTGCGAGCTAGGCTTAAGGCCTGGGCACAAGTGCGGGCTAGGCTTAAGGCCGGGGCACAAGTGCGGGCTAGGCTTAAGACCGGGGCACAAGTGCGGGCTAAGCTAAAGGCCTGGGCACAAGTGTGGGCTAGGCTTAAGGCCTGGGCACAAGTGCGGGCTAGGCTTAAAGCCTGGGCTCAAGTGCGGGCTAGGCTTAAGGCCTGGGCACAAGTGCGGCTAGGCTTAAGGCCTGGGCACAAGTGCGGGCTAGGCTTAAGGCCTGGGCACAAGTGCGAGCTAGGCTTAAGGCCTGGGCACAAGTGCGGGCTAGGCTTAAGGCCTGGGCACAAGTGCAGTGCTGGCTAGGATCAAGGCAGGGGGCACAAGTGCTGGCTAGGCTTAAGGCATGGGCACAAGTGCCAGCTAGGTTAGGCTTAAGGCCTGGGCACAAGTGCGGGCTAGGCTTAAGGCCTGGGCACAAGTGCAGGCTAGGCTTAAGGCCTGGGCACAAGTGTGGGCTAGGCTTAAGGCATGGGCACAAGTGCCAGCTAGGCTAGGCTTAAGGCCTGGGCACAAGTGCGGGCTAGGCTTAAGGCCTGGGCACAAGTGCAGGCTAGGCTTAAGGCCTGGGCACAAGTGTGGGCTAGGCTTAAGGCCGGGGCACAAGTGCGGGCTAGGCTTAAGGCCGGGGCACAAGTGCGGGCTAGGCTTACGGTCGGGGCACAAGTGCGGGCTAGGCTTAAGGCCTGGGCACAAGTGCTGGCTAGGCTTAAGGCCTGGGCACAAGTGTGGGCTAGGCTTAAGGCATGGGCACAAGTGCCAGCTAGGCTAGGCTTAAGGCCTGGGCACAAGTGCGGGCTAGGCTTAAGGCCTGGGCACAAGTGCAGGCTAGGCTTAAGGCCTGGGCACAAGTGTGGGCTAGGCTTAAGGCCTGGGCACAAGTGCGGCTAGGCTTAAGGCCGGGGCACAAGTGCGGGCTAGGCTTAAGGCCGGGGCACAAGTGCGGGCTAGGCTTAAGGTCGGGGTACAAGTGCGGGCTAGGCTTAAGGCCTGGGCACAAGTGCAGTGCTAGCTAGGATCAGGGCAGGGGGCACAAGTGCTGGCTAGGCTTAAGGCATGGGCACAAGTGCCAGCTAGGCTAGGCTTAAGCCTGGGCACAAGTGTGGGCTAGGCTTAAGGCCTGGGCACAAGTGCGGGCTAGGCTTAAGGCCTGGGCACAAGTGCGGGCTAGGCTTAAGGCCTGGGCACAAGTGCGAGCTAGGCTTAAGGCCTGGGCACAAGTGCGGGCTAGGCTTAAGGCCTGGGCACAAGTGCAGTGCTGGCTAGGATCAAGGCAGGGGGCACAAGTGCTGGCTAGGCTTAAGGCATGGGCACAAGTGCCAGCTAGGCTAGGCTTAAGCCTGGGCACAAGTGCGGGCTAGGCTTAAGGCCTGGGCGCAAGTGCGGGCTAGGCTAAAGGCCTGGGCAAAAGTGCGGGCTAGGCTTAAGGCCTGGGCACAAGTGCGGGCTAGGCTTAAGGCCTGGGCACAAGTGCGGGCTAGGCTTAAGGCCGGGGCACAAGTGCGGGCTAGGCTTAAGGCATGGGCACAAGTGCCAGCTAGGCTAGGCTTAAGGCCTGGGCACAAGTGCGGGCTAGGCTTAAGGCCTGGGCACAAGTGCAGGCTAGGCTTAAGGCCTGGGCACAAGTGTGGGCTAGGCTTAAGGCCTGGGCACAAGTGCGGCTAGGCTTAAGGCCGGGGCACAAGTGCGGGCTAGGCTTAAGGCCGGGGCACAAGTGCGGGCTAGGCTTAAGGTCGGGGCACAAGTGCGGGCTAGGCTTAAGGCCTGTGCACAAGTGCAGTGCTAGCTAGGATCAGGGCAGGGGGCACAAGTGCTGGCTAGGCTTAAGGCATGGGCACAAGTGCCAGCTAGGCTAGGCTTAAGCCTGGGCACAAGTGTGGGCTAGGCTTAAGGCCTGGGCACAAGTGCGGGCTAGGCTTAAGGCCTGGGCACAAGTGCGGGCTAGGCTTAAGGCCTGGGCACAAGTGCGAGCTAGGCTTAAGGCCTGGGCACAAGTGCGGGCTAGGCTTAAGGCCTGGGCACAAGTGCAGTGCTGGCTAGGATCAAGGCAGGGGGCACAAGTGCTGGCTAGGCTTAAGGCATGGGCACAAGTGCCAGCTAGGCTAGGCTTAAGCCTGGGCACAAGTGCCAGCTAGGCTAGGCTTAAGCCTGGGCACAAGTGCGGGCTAGGCTTAAGGCCTGGGCACAAGTGCGGGCTAGGCTAAAGGCCTGGGCAAAAGTGCGGGCTAGGCTTAAGGCCTGGGCACAAGTGCGGGCTAGGCTTAAGGCCTGGGCACAAGTGCGGGCTAGGCTTAAGGCCGGGGCACAAGTGCGGGCTAGGCTTATGGCCGGGGCACAAGTGCGGGCTAGGCTTAAGGCCGGGGCACAAGTGCGGGCTAGGCTTAAGGCCGCGGCACAAGTGCGGGCTAGGCTTAAGGCCGCGGCACAAGTGCGGGCTAGGCTTAAGGCCTGGGCACAAGTGCGGGCTAGGCTTAAGGCCGGGGTACAAGTGCAGGCTAGGCTTAAGGCCTGGGCACAAGTGCGTGCTAGGCTTAAGGCCGGGGCACAAGTGCGGGCTAGGCTTAAGGCCGGGGCACAAGTGCGGGCTAGGCTTATGGCCGGGGCACAAGTGCGGGCTAGGCTTAATGCCGGGGCACAAGTGCGGGCTAGGCTTAAGGCCGGGGCACAAGTGCGGGCTAGGCTTAAGGCCGGAGCACAAGTGCAGTGCTTGCTAGGATCAAGGCAGGGGGCACAAGTGCTGGCTAGGCTTAAGGCATGGGCAAAAGTGCCAGCTAGGCTAGGCATAAGGCCTGGGCACAAGTGCGGGCTAGGCTTAAGGCCTGGGCACAAGTGCGGGCTAGGCTAAAGGCCTGGGCACAAGTGTGGGCTAGGCTTAAGGCCTGGGCACAAGTGCGGGCTAGGCTTAAAGCCTGGGCTCAAGTGTGGGCTAGGCTTAAGGCCTGGGCACAAGTGCGGCTAGGCTTAAGGCCTGGGCACAAGTGCGGGCTAGGCTTAAGGCCTGGGCACAAGTGCGAGCTAGGCTTAAGGCCTGGGCACAAGTGTGGGCTAGGCTTAAGGCCTGGGCACAAGTGCAGTGCTGGCTAGGATCAAGGCAGGGGGCACAAGTGCTGGCTAGGCTTAAGGCATGGGCACAAGTGCCAGCTAGGCTAGGCTTAAGGCCTGGGCACAAGTGCGGGCTAGGCTTAAGGCCTGGGCACAAGTGCAGGCTAGGCTTAAGGCCTGGGCACAAGTGTGGGCTAGGCTTAAGGCATGGGCACAAGTGCCAGCTAGGCTAGGCTTAAGGCCTGGGCACAAGTGCGGGCTAGGCTTAAGGCCTGGGCACAAGTGCAGGCTAGGCTTAAGGCCTGGGCACAAGTGTGGGCTAGGCTTAAGGCCTGGGCACAAGTGCGGCTAGGCTTAAGGCCGGGGCACAAGTGCGGGCTAGGCTTAAGGCCGGGGCACAAGTGCGGGCTAGGCTTAAGGTCGGGGCACAAGTGCGGGCTAGGCTTAAGGCCGGGGCACACGTGCAGTGCTGGCTAGGATCAGGGCAGGGGGCACAAGTGCTGGCTAGGCTTAAGGCATGGGCACAAGTGCCAGCTAGGCTAGGCTTAAGCCTGGGCACAAGTGTGGGCTAGGCTTAAGGCCTGGGCACAAGTGCGGGCTAGGCTTAAGGCCTGGGCACAAGTGCGAGCTAGGCTTAAGGCCTGGGCACAAGTGCGGGCTAGGCTTAAGGCCTGGGCACAAGTGCAGTGCTGGCTAGGATCAAGGCAGGGGGCACAAGTGCTGGCTAGGCTTAAGGCATGGGCACAAGTGCCAGCTAGGCTAGGCTTAAGGCCTGGGCACAAGTGCGGGCTAGGCTTAAGGCCTGGGCACAAGTGCAGGCTAGGCTTAAGGCCTGGGCACAAGTGCGGGCTAGGCTTAAGGCATGGGCACAAGTGCCAGCTAGGCTAGGCTTAAGGCCTGAGCACAAGTGCGGGCTAGGCTTAAGGCCTGGGCACAAGTGCAGGCTAGGCTTAAGGCCTGGGCACAAGTGCGGCTAGGCTCTAGGCCGGGGCACAAGTGCGGGCTAGGCTTAAGGCCGGGGCACAAGTGCGGGCTAGGCTTAAGGCCGGGGCACAAGTGCGGGCTAGGCTTAAGGTCGGGGCACAAGTGCGGGCTAGGCTTAAGGCCTGGGCACAAGTGCAGTGCTGGCTAAGATCAGGGCAGGGGGCACAAGTGCTGGCTAGGCTTAAGGCATGGGCACAAGTGCCAGCTAGGCTAGGCTTAAGCCTGGGCACAAGTGTGGGCTAGGCTTAAAGGGAACCTGTCACCTGAATTTGGCGGGACTGGTTTTGGGTCATATGGGCGGAGTTTTCGGGTGTTTGATTCACCCTTTCCTTACCCGCTGGCTGCATGCTGGCTGCAATATTGGATTGAAGTTCATTCTCTGTCCTCCATAGTACACGCCTGCGCAAGGCAAGATTGCTTTGCGGAGGCGTGTACTATGGAGGACAGAGAATGAACTTCAATCCAATATTGCAGCCAGCATGCAGCCAGCGGGTAAGGAAAGGGTGAATCAAACACCCGAAAACTCCGCCCATATGACCCAAAACCAGTCCCGCCAAATTCAGGTGACAGAGTCCCTTTAAGGCCTGGGCACAAGTGCGGGCTAGGCTTAAGGCCTGGGCACAAGTGCGAGCTAGGCTTAAGGCCTGGGCACAAGTGCGGGCTAGGCTTAAGGCCTGGGCACAAGTGCAGTGCTGGCTAGGATCAAGGCAGGGGGCACAAGTGCTGGCTAGGCTTAAGGCATGGGCACAAGTGCCAGCTAGGCTAGGCTTAAGCCTGGGCACAAGTGCCAGCTAGGCTAGGCTTAAGCCTGGGCACAAGTGCGGGCTAGGCTTAAGGCCTGGGCACAAGTGCGGGCTAGGCTAAAGGCCTGGGCAAAAGTGCGGGCTAGGCTTAAGGCCTGGGCACAAGTGCGGGCTAGGCTTAAGGCCTGGGCACAAGTGCGGGCTAGGCTTAAGGCCGGGGCACAAGTGCGGGCTAGGCTTAAGGCCGGGGCACAAGTGCGGGCTAGGCTTAAGGCCGGGGCACAAGTGCGGGCTAGGCTTAAGGCCTGGGCACAAGTGCGGGCTAGGCTTAAGGCCGGGGTACAAGTGCGGGCTAGGCTTAAGGCCTGGGCACAAGTGCGTGCTAGGCTTAAGGCTGGGGCACAAGTGCGGGCTAGGCTTAAGGCCGGGGCACAAGTGCGGGCTAGGCTTAAGGCCGGGGCACAAGTGCGGGCTAGGCTTAAGGCCGGTGCACAAGTGCGGGCTAGGCTTAAGGCCGGGGCACAAGTGCGGGCTAGGCTTAAGGCCGGAGCACAAGTGCAGTGCTTGCTAGGATCAAGGCAGGGGGCACAAGTGCTGGCTAGGCTTAAGGCATGGGCAAAAGTGCCAGCTAGGCTAGGCATAAGGCCTGGGCACAAGTGCGGGCTAGGCTTAAGGCCTGGGCACAAGTGCGGGCTAGGCTTAAGGCCGGGGCACAAGTGCGGGCTAGGCTTACGGCCGGGGCTCAAGTGCGGGCTAGGCTTAAGACCGGGGCACAAGTGCGGGCTAGGCTAAAGGCCTGGGCACAAGTGTGGGCTAGGCTAAAGGCCTGGGCACAAGTGCGGGCTAGGCTTAAGGCCTGGGCACAAGTGCAGTGCTAGCTAGGATCAGGGCAGGGGGCACAAGTGCTGGCTAGGCTTAAGGCATGGGCACAAGTGCCAGCTAGGCTAGGCTTAAGCCTGGGCACAAGTGTGGGCTAGGCTTAAGGCCTGGGCACAAGTGCGGGCTAGGCTTAAGGCCTGGGCACAAGTGCGGGCTAGGCTTAAGGCCTGGGCACAAGTGCGAGCTAGGCTTAAGGCCTGGGCACAAGTGCGGGCTAGGCTTAAGGCCTGGGCACAAGTGCGGGCTAGGCTTAAGGCCGGGGCACAAGTGTGGGCTAGGCTTAAGGCCGGGGCACAAGTGCGGGCTAGGCTTAAGGCCGGGGCACAAGTGCGGGCTAGGCTTAAGGCCTGGGCACAAGTGCGGGCTAGGCTTAAGGCCGGGGTACAAGTGCGGGCTAGGCTTAAGGCCTGGGCACAAGTGCGTGCTAGGCTTAAGGCCGGGGCACAAGTGCGGGCTAGGCTTAAGGCCGGGGCACAAGTGCGGGCTAGGCTTATGGCCGGGGCACAAGTGCGGGCTAGGCTTAAGGCCGGGGCACAAGTGCGGGCTAGGCTTAAGACCGGGGCACAAGTGCGGGCTAAGCTAAAGGCCTGGGCACAAGTGTGGGCTAGGCTTAAGGCCTGGGCACAAGTGCGGGCTAGGCTTAAAGCCTGGGCTCAAGTGCGGGCTAGGCTTAAGGCCTGGGCACAAGTGCGGCTAGGCTTAAGGCCTGGGCACAAGTGCGGGCTAGGCTTAAGGCCTGGGCACAAGTGCGAGCTAGGCTTAAGGCCTGGGCACAAGTGCGGGCTAGGCTTAAGGCCTGGGCACAAGTGCGAGCTAGGCTTAAGGCCTGGGCACAAGTGCGGGCTAGGCTTAAGGCCGGGGCACAAGTGCGGGCTAGGCTTAAGACCGGGGCACAAGTGCGGGCTAAGCTAAAGGCCTGGGCACAAGTGTGGGCTAGGCTTAAGGCCTGGGCACAAGTGCGGGCTAGGCTTAAAGCCTGGGCTCAAGTGCGGGCTAGGCTTAAGGCCTGGGCACAAGTGCGGCTAGGCTTAAGGCCTGGGCACAAGTGCGGGCTAGGCTTAAGGCCTGGGCACAAGTGCGAGCTAGGCTTAAGGCCTGGGCACAAGTGCGGGCTAGGCTTAAGGCCTGGGCACAAGTGCAGTGCTGGCTAGGATCAAGGCAGGGGGCACAAGTGCTTGCTAGGCTTAAGGCATGGGCACAAGTGCCAGCTAGGTTAGGCTTAAGGCCTGGGCACAAGTGCGGGCTAGGCTTAAGGCCTGGGCACAAGTGCAGGCTAGGCTTAAGGCCTGGGCACAAGTGTGGGCTAGGCTTAAGGCATGGGCACAAGTGCCAGCTAGGCTAGGCTTAAGGCCTGGGCACAAGTGCGGGCTAGGCTTAAGGCCTGGGCACAAGTGCAGGCTAGGCTTAAGGCCTGGGCACAAGTGTGGGCTAGGCTTAAGGCCGGGGCACAAGTGCGGGCTAGGCTTAAGGCCGGGGCACAAGTGCGGGCTAGGCTTACGGTCGGGGCACAAGTGCGGGCTAGGCTTAAGGCCTGGGCACAAGTGCTGGCTAGGCTTAAGGCCTGGGCACAAGTGTGGGCTAGGCTTAAGGCATGGGCACAAGTGCCAGCTAGGCTAGGCTTAAGGCCTGGGCACAAGTGCGGGCTAGGCTTAAGGCCTGGGCACAAGTGCAGGCTAGGCTTAAGGCCTGGGCACAAGTGTGGGCTAGGCTTAAGGCCTGGGCACAAGTGCGGCTAGGCTTAAGGCCGGGGCACAAGTGCGGGCTAGGCTTAAGGCCGGGGCACAAGTGCGGGCTAGGCTTAAGGTCGGGGCACAAGTGCGGGCTAGGCTTAAGGCCTGGGCACAAGTGCAGTGCTAGCTAGGATCAGGGCAGGGGGCACAAGTGCTGGCTAGGCTTAAGGCATGGGCACAAGTGCCAGCTAGGCTAGGCTTAAGCCTGGGCACAAGTGTGGGCTAGGCTTAAGGCCTGGGCACAAGTGCGGGCTAGGCTTAAGGCCTGGGCACAAGTGCGGGCTAGGCTTAAGGCCTGGGCACAAGTGCGAGCTAGGCTTAAGGCCTGGGCACAAGTGCGGGCTAGGCTTAAGGCCTGGGCACAAGTGCAGTGCTGGCTAGGATCAAGGCAGGGGGCACAAGTGCTGGCTAGGCTTAAGGCATGGGCACAAGTGCCAGCTAGGCTAGGCTTATGCCTGGGCACAAGTGCGGGCTAGGCTTAAGGCCTGGGCGCAAGTGCGGGCTAGGCTAAAGGCCTGGGCAAAAGTGCGGGCTAGGCTTAAGGCCTGGGCACAAGTGCGGGCTAGGCTTAAGGCCTGGGCACAAGTGCGGGCTAGGCTTAAGGCCGGGGCACAAGTGCGGGCTAGGCTTAAGGCATGGGCACAAGTGCCAGCTAGGCTAGGCTTAAGGCCTGGGCACAAGTGCGGGCTAGGCTTAAGGCCTGGGCACAAGTGCAGGCTAGGCTTAAGGCCTGGGCACAAGTGTGGGCTAGGCTTAAGGCCTGGGCACAAGTGCGGCTAGGCTTAAGGCCGGGGCACAAGTGCGGGCTAGGCTTAAGGCCGGGGCACAAGTGCGGGCTAGGCTTAAGGTCGGGGCACAAGTGCGGGCTAGGCTTAAGGCCTGTGCACAAGTGCAGTGCTAGCTAGGATCAGGGCAGGGGGCACAAGTGCTGGCTAGGCTTAAGGCATGGGCACAAGTGCCAGCTAGGCTAGGCTTAAGCCTGGGCACAAGTGTGGGCTAGGCTTAAGGCCTGGGCACAAGTGCGGGCTAGGCTTAAGGCCTGGGCACAAGTGCGGGCTAGGCTTAAGGCCTGGGCACAAGTGCGAGCTAGGCTTAAGGCCTGGGCACAAGTGCGGGCTAGGCTTAAGGCCTGGGCACAAGTGCAGTGCTGGCTAGGATCAAGGCAGGGGGCACAAGTGCTGGCTAGGCTTAAGGCATGGGCACAAGTGCCAGCTAGGCTAGGCTTAAGCCTGGGCACAAGTGCCAGCTAGGCTAGGCTTAAGCCTGGGCACAAGTGCGGGCTAGGCTTAAGGCCTGGGCACAAGTGCGGGCTAGGCTAAAGGCCTGGGCAAAAGTGCGGGCTAGGCTTAAGGCCTGGGCACAAGTGCGGGCTAGGCTTAAGGCCTGGGCACAAGTGCGGGCTAGGCTTAAGGCCGGGGCACAAGTGCGGGCTAGGCTTATGGCCGGGGCACAAGTGCGGGCTAGGCTTAAGGCCGGGGCACAAGTGCGGGCTAGGCTTAAGGCCGCGGCACAAGTGCGGGCTAGGCTTAAGGCCGCGGCACAAGTGCGGGCTAGGCTTAAGGCCTGGGCACAAGTGCGGGCTAGGCTTAAGGCCGGGGTACAAGTGCAGGCTAGGCTTAAGGCCTGGGCACAAGTGCGTGCTAGGCTTAAGGCCGGGGCACAAGTGCGGGCTAGGCTTAAGGCCGGGGCACAAGTGCGGGCTAGGCTTATGGCCGGGGCACAAGTGCGGGCTAGGCTTAATGCCGGGGCACAAGTGCGGGCTAGGCTTAAGGCCGGGGCACAAGTGCGGGCTAGGCTTAAGGCCGGAGCACAAGTGCAGTGCTTGCTAGGATCAAGGCAGGGGGCACAAGTGCTGGCTAGGCTTAAGGCATGGGCAAAAGTGCCAGCTAGGCTAGGCATAAGGCCTGGGCACAAGTGCGGGCTAGGCTTAAGGCCTGGGCACAAGTGCGGGCTAGGCTAAAGGCCTGGGCACAAGTGTGGGCTAGGCTTAAGGCCTGGGCACAAGTGCGGGCTAGGCTTAAAGCCTGGGCTCAAGTGTGGGCTAGGCTTAAGGCCTGGGCACAAGTGCGGCTAGGCTTAAGGCCTGGGCACAAGTGCGGGCTAGGCTTAAGGCCTGGGCACAAGTGCGAGCTAGGCTTAAGGCCTGGGCACAAGTGTGGGCTAGGCTTAAGGCCTGGGCACAAGTGCAGTGCTGGCTAGGATCAAGGCAGGGGGCACAAGTGCTGGCTAGGCTTAAGGCATGGGCACAAGTGCCAGCTAGGCTAGGCTTAAGGCCTGGGCACAAGTGCGGGCTAGGCTTAAGGCCTGGGCACAAGTGCAGGCTAGGCTTAAGGCCTGGGCACAAGTGTGGGCTAGGCTTAAGGCATGGGCACAAGTGCCAGCTAGGCTAGGCTTAAGGCCTGGGCACAAGTGCGGGCTAGGCTTAAGGCCTGGGCACAAGTGCAGGCTAGGCTTAAGGCCTGGGCACAAGTGTGGGCTAGGCTTAAGGCCTGGGCACAAGTGCGGCTAGGCTTAAGGCCGGGGCACAAGTGCGGGCTAGGCTTAAGGCCGGGGCACAAGTGCGGGCTAGGCTTAAGGTCGGGGCACAAGTGCGGGCTAGGCTTAAGGCCGGGGCACACGTGCAGTGCTGGCTAGGATCAGGGCAGGGGGCACAAGTGCTGGCTAGGCTTAAGGCATGGGCACAAGTGCCAGCTAGGCTAGGCTTAAGCCTGGGCACAAGTGTGGGCTAGGCTTAAGGCCTGGGCACAAGTGCGGGCTAGGCTTAAGGCCTGGGCACAAGTGCGAGCTAGGCTTAAGGCCTGGGCACAAGTGCGGGCTAGGCTTAAGGCCTGGGCACAAGTGCAGTGCTGGCTAGGATCAAGGCAGGGGGCACAAGTGCTGGCTAGGCTTAAGGCATGGGCACAAGTGCCAGCTAGGCTAGGCTTAAGCCTGGGCACAAGTGCCAGCTAGGCTAGGCTTAAGCCTGGGCACAAGTGCGGGCTAGGCTTAAGGCCTGGGCACAAGTGCGGGCTAGGCTAAAGGCCTGGGCAAAAGTGCGGGCTAGGCTTAAGGCCTGGGCACAAGTGCGGGCTAGGCTTAAGGCCTGGGCACAAGTGCGGGCCAGGCTTAAGGCCGGGGCACAAGTGCGGGCTAGGCTTAAGGCCGGGGCACAAGTGCGGGCTAGGCTTAAGGCCGGGGCACAAGTGCGGGCTAGGCTTAAGGCCTGGGCACAAGTGCGGGCTAGGCTTAAGGCCGGGGCACAAGTGCGGGCTAGGCTTAAGGCCTGGGCACAAGTGCGGGCTAGGCTTATGGCCGGGGCACAAGTGCGGGCTAGGCTTAAGGCCGGGGCACAAGTGCGGGCTAGGCTTAAGACCGGGGCACAAGTGCGGGCTAAGCTAAAGGCCTGGGCACAAGTGTGGGCTAGGCTTAAGGCCTGGGCACAAGTGCGGGCTAGGCTTAAAGCCTGGGCTCAAGTGCGGGCTAGGCTTAAGGCCTGGGCACAAGTGCGGCTAGGCTTAAGGCCTGGGCACAAGTGCGGGCTAGGCTTAAGGCCTGGGCACAAGTGCGAGCTAGGCTTAAGGCCTGGGCACAAGTGCGGGCTAGGCTTAAGGCCTGGGCACAAGTGCGAGCTAGGCTTAAGGCCTGGGCACAAGTGCGGGCTAGGCTTAAGGCCGGGGCACAAGTGCGGGCTAGGCTTAAGACCGGGGCACAAGTGCGGGCTAAGCTAAAGGCCTGGGCACAAGTGTGGGCTAGGCTTAAGGCCTGGGCACAAGTGCGGGCTAGGCTTAAAGCCTGGGCTCAAGTGCGGGCTAGGCTTAAGGCCTGGGCACAAGTGCGGCTAGGCTTAAGGCCTGGGCACAAGTGCGGGCTAGGCTTAAGGCCTGGGCACAAGTGCGAGCTAGGCTTAAGGCCTGGGCACAAGTGCGGGCTAGGCTTAAGGCCTGGGCACAAGTGCAGTGCTGGCTAGGATCAAGGCAGGGGGCACAAGTGCTTGCTAGGCTTAAGGCATGGGCACAAGTGCCAGCTAGGTTAGGCTTAAGGCCTGGGCACAAGTGCGGGCTAGGCTTAAGGCCTGGGCACAAGTGCAGGCTAGGCTTAAGGCCTGGGCACAAGTGTGGGCTAGGCTTAAGGCATGGGCACAAGTGCCAGCTAGGCTAGGCTTAAGGCCTGGGCACAAGTGCGGGCTAGGCTTAAGGCCTGGGCACAAGTGCAGGCTAGGCTTAAGGCCTGGGCACAAGTGTGGGCTAGGCTTAAGGCCGGGGCACAAGTGCGGGCTAGGCTTAAGGCCGGGGCACAAGTGCGGGCTAGGCTTACGGTCGGGGCACAAGTGCGGGCTAGGCTTAAGGCCTGGGCACAAGTGCTGGCTAGGCTTAAGGCCTGGGCACAAGTGTGGGCTAGGCTTAAGGCATGGGCACAAGTGCCAGCTAGGCTAGGCTTAAGGCCTGGGCACAAGTGCGGGCTAGGCTTAAGGCCTGGGCACAAGTGCAGGCTAGGCTTAAGGCCTGGGCACAAGTGTGGGCTAGGCTTAAGGCCTGGGCACAAGTGCGGCTAGGCTTAAGGCCGGGGCACAAGTGCGGGCTAGGCTTAAGGCCGGGGCACAAGTGCGGGCTAGGCTTAAGGTCGGGGCACAAGTGCGGGCTAGGCTTAAGGCCTGGGCACAAGTGCAGTGCTAGCTAGGATCAGGGCAGGGGGCACAAGTGCTGGCTAGGCTTAAGGCATGGGCACAAGTGCCAGCTAGGCTAGGCTTAAGCCTGGGCACAAGTGTGGGCTAGGCTTAAGGCCTGGGCACAAGTGCGGGCTAGGCTTAAGGCCTGGGCACAAGTGCGGGCTAGGCTTAAGGCCTGGGCACAAGTGCGAGCTAGGCTTAAGGCCTGGGCACAAGTGCGGGCTAGGCTTAAGGCCTGGGCACAAGTGCAGTGCTGGCTAGGATCAAGGCAGGGGGCACAAGTGCTGGCTAGGCTTAAGGCATGGGCACAAGTGCCAGCTAGGCTAGGCTTATGCCTGGGCACAAGTGCGGGCTAGGCTTAAGGCCTGGGCGCAAGTGCGGGCTAGGCTAAAGGCCTGGGCAAAAGTGCGGGCTAGGCTTAAGGCCTGGGCACAAGTGCGGGCTAGGCTTAAGGCCTGGGCACAAGTGCGGGCTAGGCTTAAGGCCGGGGCACAAGTGCGGGCTAGGCTTAAGGCATGGGCACAAGTGCCAGCTAGGCTAGGCTTAAGGCCTGGGCACAAGTGCGGGCTAGGCTTAAGGCCTGGGCACAAGTGCAGGCTAGGCTTAAGGCCTGGGCACAAGTGTGGGCTAGGCTTAAGGCCTGGGCACAAGTGCGGCTAGGCTTAAGGCCGGGGCACAAGTGCGGGCTAGGCTTAAGGCCGGGGCACAAGTGCGGGCTAGGCTTAAGGTCGGGGCACAAGTGCGGGCTAGGCTTAAGGCCTGTGCACAAGTGCAGTGCTAGCTAGGATCAGGGCAGGGGGCACAAGTGCTGGCTAGGCTTAAGGCATGGGCACAAGTGCCAGCTAGGCTAGGCTTAAGCCTGGGCACAAGTGTGGGCTAGGCTTAAGGCCTGGGCACAAGTGCGGGCTAGGCTTAAGGCCTGGGCACAAGTGCGGGCTAGGCTTAAGGCCTGGGCACAAGTGCGAGCTAGGCTTAAGGCCTGGGCACAAGTGCGGGCTAGGCTTAAGGCCTGGGCACAAGTGCAGTGCTGGCTAGGATCAAGGCAGGGGGCACAAGTGCTGGCTAGGCTTAAGGCATGGGCACAAGTGCCAGCTAGGCTAGGCTTAAGCCTGGGCACAAGTGCCAGCTAGGCTAGGCTTAAGCCTGGGCACAAGTGCGGGCTAGGCTTAAGGCCTGGGCACAAGTGCGGGCTAGGCTAAAGGCCTGGGCAAAAGTGCGGGCTAGGCTTAAGGCCTGGGCACAAGTGCGGGCTAGGCTTAAGGCCTGGGCACAAGTGCGGGCTAGGCTTAAGGCCGGGGCACAAGTGCGGGCTAGGCTTATGGCCGGGGCACAAGTGCGGGCTAGGCTTAAGGCCGGGGCACAAGTGCGGGCTAGGCTTAAGGCCGCGGCACAAGTGCGGGCTAGGCTTAAGGCCGCGGCACAAGTGCGGGCTAGGCTTAAGGCCTGGGCACAAGTGCGGGCTAGGCTTAAGGCCGGGGTACAAGTGCAGGCTAGG
>NW_027194356.1:0-23038 GCF_032444005.1 Ranitomeya imitator | reverse complement strand
TACTGTCTGCTGAGCCGTGTATCTAATCCTCTCCTGTGTGATACTGACTGCTGAGCCGTGTATCTAATCCTCTCCTGTGTGATACTGACTGCTGAGCCGTGTATCTAATCCTCTCCTGTGTGATACTGACTGCTGAGCCGTGTATCTAATCCTCTCCTCTGTGATACTGACTGCTGAGCCGTGTATCTAATCCTCTCCTGTGTGATACTGACTGCTGAGCCGTGTATCTAATCCTATCCTGTGTGATACTGACTGCTGAGCTGTGTATCTAATCCTCTCCTGTGTGATACTGACTGCTGAGCCGTGTATCTAATCCTATCCTGTGTGATACTGACTGCTGAGCCGTGTATCTAATCCTCTCCTGTGTGATACTGTCTGCTGAGCCGTGTATCTAATCCTCTCCTGTGTGATACTGTCTGCTGAGCCGTGTATCTAATCCTATTCTGTGTGATACTGACTGCTGAGCCGTGTATCTAATCCCATCATGTGTGATACTGACTGCTGAGCCGTGTATCTAATCCTATCCTGTGTGATACTGACTTCTGAGCTGTGTATCTAATCCTCTCCTGTGTGATACTGTCTGCTGAGCCGTGTATCTAATCCTCTCCTGTGTGATACTGACTGCTGAGCCGTGTATCTAATCCTCTCCTGTGTGATACTGTCTGCTGAGCCGTGTATCTAATCCTCTCCTGTGTGATACTGACTGCTGAGCCGTGTATCTAATCCTATCCTGTGTGATACTGACTGCTGAGCTGTGTATCTAATCCTATCCTGTGTGATACTGACTGCTGAGCTGTGTATCTAATCCTCTCCTGTGTGGTACTGTCTGCTGAGCCGTGTATCTAATCCTCTCCTGTGTGATACTGACTGCTGAGCTGTGTATCTAATCCTATCCTGTGTGATACTGACTGCTGAGCTGTGTATCTAATCCTATCCTGTGTGATACTGTCTGCTGAGCCGTGTATCTAATCCTCTCCTGTGTGATACTGACTGCTGAGCCGTGTATCTAATCCTCTCCTCTGTTATACTGTCTGCTGAGCCGTGTATCTAATCCCATCCTGTGTGATACTGACTGCTGAGCCGTGTATCTAATCCTCTCCTGTGTGATACTGTCTGCTGAGCCGTGTATCTAATCCTCTCCTCTGTTATACTGTCTGCTGAGCCGTGTATCTAATCCCATCCTGTGTGATACTGACTGCTGAGCCGTGTATCTAATCCTCTCCTGTGTGATACTGACTGCTGAGCCGTGTATCTAATCCTCTCCTGTGTGATACTGACTGCTGAGCTGTGTATCTAATCCTCTCCTGTGTGATACTGACTGCTGAGCCGTGTATCTAATCCTCTCCTGTGTGATACTGTCTGCTGAGCTGTGTATCTAATCCTCTCCTGTGTGATACTGTCTGCTGAGCCGTGTATCTAATCCTCTCCTGTGTGATACTGACTGCTGAGCCGTGTATCTAATCCTATCCTGTGTGATACTGACTGCTGAGCCGTGTATCTAATCCTCTCCTGTGTGATACTGTCTGCTGAGCCGTGTATCTAATCCTATCCTGTGTGATACTGTCTGCTGAGCCGTGTATCTAATCCTATCCTGTGTGATACTGACTGCTGAGCCGTGTATCTAATCCTCTCCTGTGTGATACTGTCTGCTGAGCCGTGTATCTAATCCTATCCTGTGTGATACTGTCTGCTGAGCCGTGTATCTAATCCTATCCTGTGTGATACTGACTGCTGAGCCGTGTATCTAATCCTCTCCTCTGTTATACTGTCTGCTGAGCCGTGTATCTAATCCCATCCTGTGTGATACTGACTGCTGAGCCGTGTATCTAATCCTCTCCTGTGTGATACTGTCTGCTGAGCCGTGTATCTAATCCTCTCCTCTGTTATACTGTCTGCTGAGCCGTGTATCTAATCCCATCCTGTGTGATACTGACTGCTGAGCCGTGTATCTAATCCTCTCCTGTGTGATACTGTCTGCTGAGCCGTGTATCTAATCTCCTGTGTGATACTGACTGCTGAGCCGTGTATCTAATCCTCTCCTGTGTGATACTGACTGCTGAGCCGTGTATCTAATCTCCTGTGTGATACTGATTGCTGAGCCGTGTATCTAATCCCATCCTGTGTGATACTGACTGCTGAGCCGTGTATCTAATCCTCTCCTGTGTGATACTGACTGCTGAGCCGTGTATCTAATCCTATCCTGTGTGATACTGTCTGCTGAGCCGTGTATCTAATCTCCTGTGTGATACTGTCTGCTGAGCCGTGTATCTAATCCTCTCCTGTGTGATACTGACTGCTGAGCCGTGTATCTAATCTCCTGTGTGATACTGACTGCTGAGCCGTGTATCTAATCCTCTCCTCTGTTATACTGTCTGCTGAGCCGTGTATCTAATCCTCTCCTGTGTGATACTGTCTGCTGAGCCGTGTATCTAATCCTCTCCTGTGTGATACTGACTGCTGAGCCGTGTACCTAATCCTCTCCTGTGTGATACTGTCTGCTGAGCCGTGTATCTAATCCTATCCTGTGTGATACTGACTGCTGAGCCGTGTATCTAATCCCATCCTGTGTGATACTGACTGCTGAGCCGTGTATCTAATCCTCTCCTGTGTGATACTGTCTGCTGAGCCGTGTATCTAATCCTCTCCTGTGTGATACTGACTGCTGAGCCGTGTATCTAATCCTCTCCTGTGTGATACTGACTGCTGAGCCGTGTATCTAATCCTATCCTCTGTGATACTGACTGCTGAGCCGTGTATCTAATCCTCTCCTGTGTGATACTGACTGCTGAGCCGTGTATCTAATCCTATCCTGTGTGATACTGACTGCTGAGCTGTGTATCTAATCCTCTCCTGTGTGATACTGACTGCTGAGCCGTGTATCTAATCCTATCCTGTGTGATACTGACTGCTGAGCCGTGTATCTAATCCTCTCCTGTGTGATACTGTCTGCTGAGCCGTGTATCTAATCCTCTCCTGTGTGATACTGTCTGCTGAGCCGTGTATCTAATCCTATCCTGTGTGATACTGACTGCTGAGCCGTGTATCTAATCCCATCCTGTGTGATACTGACTGCTGAGCCGTGTATCTAATCCTATCCTGTGTGATACTGACTTCTGAGCTGTGTATCTAATCCTCTCCTGTGTGATACTGTCTGCTGAGCCGTGTATCTAATCCTCTCCTGTGTGATACTGACTGCTGAGCCGTGTATCTAATCCTCTCCTGTGTGATACTGTCTGCTGAGCCGTGTATCTAATCCTCTCCTGTGTGATACTGACTGCTGAGCCGTGTATCTAATCCTATCCTGTGTGAAACTGACTGCTGAGCTGTGTATCTAATCCTATCCTGTGTGATACTGACTGCTGAGCTGTGTATCTAATCCTCTCCTGTGTGATACTGACTGCTGAGCCGTGTATCTAATCCTATCCTGTGTGATACTGACTGCTGAGCTGTGTATCTAATCCTCTCCTGTGTGATACTGTCTGCTGAGCTGTGTATCTAATCCTTTCCTGTGTGATACTGACTGCTGAGCCGTGTATCTAATCCTCTCCTGTGTGATACTGACTGCTGAGCCGTGTATCTAATCCTATCCTGTGTGATACTGACTGCTGAGCCGTGTATCTAATCCTCTCCTGTGTGATACTGTCTGCTGAGCCGTGTATCTAATCCTCTCCTGTGTGATACTGACTGCTGAGCCGTGTATCTAATCCTATCCTGTGTGATACTGACTGCTGAGCTGTGTATCTAATCCTATCCTGTGTGATACTGTCTGCTGAGCCGTGTATCTAATCCTCTCCTGTGTGATACTGACTGCTGAGCCGTGTATCTAATCCTCTCCTCTGTTATACTGTCTGCTGAGCCGTGTATCTAATCCCATCCTGTGTGATACTGACTGCTGAGCCGTGTATCTAATCCTCTCCTGTGTGATACTGTCTGCTGAGCCGTGTATCTAATCCTCTCCTCTGTTATACTGTCTGCTGAGCCGTGTATCTAATCCCATCCTGTGTGATACTGACTGCTGAGCCGTGTATCTAATCCTCTCCTGTGTGATACTGACTGCTGAGCCGTGTATCTAATCCTCTCCTGTGTGATACTGTCTGCTGAGCCGTGTATCTAATCCTCTCCTGTGTGATACTGTCTGCTGAGCCGTGTATCTAATCCTCTCCTGTGTGATACTGTCTGCTGAGCTGTGTATCTAATCCTCTCCTGTGTGATACTGTCTGCTGAGCCGTGTATCTAATCCTCTCCTGTGTGATACTGACTGCTGAGCCGTGTATCTAATCCTCTCCTGTGTGATACTGTCTGCTGAGCTGTGTATCTAATCCTCTCCTGTGTGATACTGTCTGCTGAGCCGTGTATCTAATCCTCTCCTGTGTGATACTGACTGCTGAGCCGTGTATCTAATCCTATCCTGTGTGATACTGACTGCTGAGCCGTGTATCTAATCCTCTCCTGTGTGATACTGTCTGCTGAGCCGTGTATCTAATCCTATCCTGTGTGATACTGTCTGCTGAGCCGTGTATCTAATCCTATCCTGTGTGATACTGACTGCTGAGCCGTGTATCTAATCCTCTCCTGTGTGATACTGTCTGCTGAGCCGTGTATCTAATCCTATCCTGTGTGATACTGTCTGCTGAGCCGTGTATCTAATCCTATCCTGTGTGATACTGACTGCTGAGCCGTGTATCTAATCCTCTCCTCTGTTATACTGTCTGCTGAGCCGTGTATCTAATCCCATCCTGTGTGATACTGACTGCTGAGCCGTGTATCTAATCCTCTCCTGTGTGATACTGTCTGCTGAGCCGTGTATCTAATCCTCTCCTCTGTTATACTGTCTGCTGAGCCGTGTATCTAATCCCATCCTGTGTGATACTGTCTGCTGAGCCGTGTATCTAATCCTCTCCTGTGTGATACTGACTGCTGAGCCGTGTATCTAATCCTATCCTGTGTGATACTGTCTGCTGAGCCGTGTATCTAATCTCCTGTGTGATACTGACTGCTGAGCCGTGTATCTAATCCTCTCCTGTGTGATACTGACTGCTGAGCCGTGTATCTAATCTCCTGTGTGATACTGACTGCTGAGCCGTGTATCTAATCCTCTCCTCTGTTATACTGTCTGCTGAGCCGTGTATCTAATCCTCTCCTGTGTGATACTGACTGCTGAGCCGTGTATCTAATCTCCTGTGTGATACTGACTGCTGAGCCGTGTATCTAATCCTCTCCTCTGTTATACTGTCTGCTGAGCCGTGTATCTAATCCTCTCCTGTGTGATACTGTCTGCTGAGCCGTGTATCTAATCCTCTCCTGTGTGATACTGACTGCTGAGCCGTGTACCTAATCCTCTCCTGTGTGATACTGTCTGCTGAGCCGTGTATCTAATCCTATCCTGTGTGATACTGACTGCTGAGCCGTGTATCTAATCCCATCCTGTGTGATACTGACTGCTGAGCCGTGTATCTAATCCTCTCCTGTGTGATACTGTCTGCTGAGCCGTGTATCTAATCCTCTCCTGTGTGATACTGACTGCTGAGCCGTGTATCTAATCCTCTCCTGTGTGATACTGACTGCTGAGCCGTGTATCTAATCCTATCCTCTGTGATACTGACTGCTGAGCCGTGTATCTAATCCTCTCCTGTGTGATACTGACTGCTGAGCCGTGTATCTAATCCTATCCTGTGTGATACTGACTGCTGAGCTGTGTATCTAATCCTCTCCTGTGTGATACTGACTGCTGAGCCGTGTATCTAATCCTATCCTGTGTGATACTGACTTCTGAGCCGTGTATCTAATCCTCTCCTGTGTGATACTGTCTGCTGAGCCGTGTATCTAATCCTCTCCTGTGTGATACTGTCTGCTGAGCCGTGTATCTAATCCTATCCTGTGTGATACTGACTGCTGAGCCGTGTATCTAATCCCATCCTGTGTGATACTGACTGCTGAGCCGTGTATCTAATCCTATCCTGTGTGATACTGACTTCTGAGCTGTGTATCTAATCCTCTCCTGTGTGATACTGTCTGCTGAGCCGTGTATCTAATCCTCTCCTGTGTGATACTGACTGCTGAGCCGTGTATCTAATCCTCTCCTGTGTGATACTGTCTGCTGAGCCGTGTATCTAATCCTCTCCTGTGTGATACTGACTGCTGAGCCGTGTATCTAATCCTATCCTGTGTGATACTGACTGCTGAGCTGTGTATCTAATCCTATCCTGTGTGATACTGACTGCTGAGCTGTGTATCTAATCCTCTCCTGTGTGATACTGACTGCTGAGCCGTGTATCTAATCCTATCCTGTGTGATACTGACTGCTGAGCTGTGTATCTAATCCTCTCCTGTGTGATACTGTCTGCTGAGCTGTGTATCTAATCCTTTCCTGTGTGATACTGACTGCTGAGCCGTGTATCTAATCCTCTCCTGTGTGATACTGACTGCTGAGCCGTGTATCTAATCCTATCCTGTGTGATACTGACTGCTGAGCTGTGTATCTAATCCTCTCCTGTGTGATACTGTCTGCTGAGCCGTGTATCTAATCCTCTCCTGTGTGATACTGACTGCTGAGCCGTGTATCTAATCCTATCCTGTGTGATACTGACTGCTGAGCTGTGTATCTAATCCTATCCTGTGTGATACTGTCTGCTGAGCCGTGTATCTAATCCTCTCCTGTGTGATACTGACTGCTGAGCCGTGTATCTAATCCTCTCCTCTGTTATACTGTCTGCTGAGCCGTGTATCTAATCCCATCCTGTGTGATACTGACTGCTGAGCCGTGTATCTAATCCTCTCCTGTGTGATACTGTCTGCTGAGCCGTGTATCTAATCCTCTCCTCTGTTATACTGTCTGCTGAGCCGTGTATCTAATCCCATCCTGTGTGATACTGACTGCTGAGCCGTGTATCTAATCCTCTCCTGTGTGATACTGACTGCTGAGCCGTGTATCTAATCCTCTCCTGTGTGATACTGTCTGCTGAGCCGTGTATCTAATCCTCTCCTGTGTGATACTGACTGCTGAGCTGTGTATCTAATCCTCTCCTGTGTGATACTGACTGCTGAGCCGTGTATCTAATCCTCTCCTGTGTGATACTGTCTGCTGAGCCGTGTATCTAATCCTCTCCTGTGTGATACTGTCTGCTGAGCCGTGTATCTAATCCTATCCTGTGTGATACTGACTGCTGAGCCGTGTATCTAATCCTCTCCTGTGTGATACTGTCTGCTGAGCCGTGTATCTAATCCTATCCTGTGTGATACTGTCTGCTGAGCCGTGTATCTAATCCTATCCTGTGTGATACTGACTGCTGAGCCGTGTATCTAATCCTCTCCTGTGTGATACTGTCTGCTGAGCCGTGTATCTAATCCTATCCTGTGTGATACTGTCTGCTGAGCCGTGTATCTAATCCTATCCTGTGTGATACTGACTGCTGAGCCGTGTATCTAATCCTCTCCTGGGTGATACTGTCTGCTGAGCCGTGTATCTAATCCCATCCTGTGTGATACTGACTGCTGAGCCGTGTATCTAATCCTCTCCTGTGTGATACTGTCTGCTGAGCCGTGTATCTAATCCTCTCCTGTGTGATACTGTCTGCTGAGCCGTGTATCTAATCCTATCCTGTGTGATACTGACTGCTGAGCCGTGTATCTAATCCTCTCCTGTGTGATACTGTCTGCTGAGCCGTGTATCTAATCCTATCCTGTGTGATACTGTCTGCTGAGCCGTGTATCTAATCCTATCCTGTGTGATACTGACTGCTGAGCCGTGTATCTAATCCTCTCCTGTGTGATACTGTCTGCTGAGCCGTGTATCTAATCCTATCCTGTGTGATACTGTCTGCTGAGCCGTGTATCTAATCCTATCCTGTGTGATACTGACTGCTGAGCCGTGTATCTAATCCTCTCCTGTGTGATACTGTCTGCTGAGCCGTGTATCTAATCCTATCCTGTGTGATACTGTCTGCTGAGCCGTGTATCTAATCCTATCCTGTGTGATACTGACTGCTGAGCCGTGTATCTAATCCTCTCCTGGGTGATACTGTCTGCTGAGCCGTGTATCTAATCCCATCCTGTGTGATACTGACTGCTGAGCCGTGTATCTAATCCTCTCCTGGGTGATACTGTCTGCTGAGCCGTGTATCTAATCCTCTCCTGTGTGATACTGACTGCTGAGCCGTGTATCTAATGCTCTCCTGTGTGATACTGACTGCTGAGCCGTGTATCTAATCCCATCCTGTGTGATACTGACTGCTGAGCCGTGTATCTAATCCTCTCCTGTGTGATACTGACTGCTGATCCGTGTATCTAATCCTATCCTGTGTGATACTGTCTGCTGAGCCGTGTATCTAATCTCCTGTGTGATACTGACTGCTGAGCCGTGTATCTAATCCTCTCCTGTGTGATACTGACTGCTGAGCCGTGTATCTAATCTCCTGTGTGATACTGACTGCTGAGCCGTGTATCTAATCCTCTCCTCTGTTATACTGTCTGCTGAGCCGTGTATCTAATCCTCTCCTGTGTGATACTGACTGCTGAGCCGTGTATCTAATCTCCTGTGTGATACTGACTGCTGAGCCGTGTATCTAATCCTCTCCTCTGTTATACTGTCTGCTGAGCCGTGTATCTAATCCTCTCCTGTGTGATACTGTCTGCTGAGCCGTGTATCTAATCCTCTCCTGTGTGATACTGACTGCTGAGCCGTGTACCTAATCCTCTCCTGTGTGATACTGTCTGCTGAGCCGTGTTTCTAATCCTATCCTGTGTGATACTGACTGCTGAGCCGTGTATCTAATCCCATCCTGTGTGATACTGACTGCTGAGCCGTGTATCTAATCCTCTCCTGTGTGATACTGTCTGCTGAGCCGTGTATCTAATCCTCTCCTGTGTGATACTGACTGCTGAGCCTTGTATCTAATCCTCTCCTGTGTGATACTGACTGCTGTGCCGTGTATCTAATCCTATCCTCTGTGATACTGACTGCTGAGCCGTGTATCTAATCCTCTCCTGTGTGATACTGACTGCTGAGCCGTGTATCTAATCCTATCCTGTGTGATACTGACTGCTGAGCTGTGTATCTAATCCTCTCCTGTGTGATACTGACTGCTGAGCCGTGTATCTAATCCTATCCTGTGTGATACTGACTGCTGAGCCGTGTATCTAATCCTCTCCTGTGTGATACTGTCTGCTGAGCCGTGTATCTAATCCTCTCCTGTGTGATACTGTCTGCTGAGCCGTGTATCTAATCCTATCCTGTGTGATACTGACTGCTGAGCCGTGTATCTAATCCCATCCTGTGTGATACTGACTGCTGAGCCGTGTATCTAATCCTATCCTGTGTGATACTGACTTCTGAGCTGTGTATCTAATCCTCTCCTGTGTGATACTGTCTGCTGAGCCGTGTATCTAATCCTCTCCTGTGTGATACTGACTGCTGAGCCGTGTATCTAATCCTCTCCTGTGTGATACTGTCTGCTGAGCCGTGTATCTAATCCTCTCCTGTGTGATACTGACTGCTGAGCCGTGTATCTAATCCTATCCTGTGTGATACTGACTGCTGAGCTGTGTATCTAATCCTATCCTGTGTGATACTGACTGCTGAGCTGTGTATCTAATCCTCTCCTGTGTGATACTGACTGCTGAGCCGTGTATCTAATCCTATCCTGTGTGATACTGACTGCTGAGCTGTGTATCTAATCCTCTCCTGTGTGATACTGTCTGCTGAGCTGTGTATCTAATCCTTTCCTGTGTGATACTGACTGCTGAGCCGTGTATCTAATCCTCTCCTGTGTGATACTGACTGCTGAGCCGTGTATCTAATCCTATCCTGTGTGATACTGACTGCTGAGCTGTGTATCTAATCCTCTCCTGTGTGATACTGTCTGCTGAGCCGTGTATCTAATCCTCTCCTGTGTGATACTGACTGCTGAGCCGTGTATCTAATCCTATCCTGTGTGATACTGACTGCTGAGCTGTGTATCTAATCCTATCCTGTGTGATACTGTCTGCTGAGCCGTGTATCTAATCCTCTCCTGTGTGATACTGACTGCTGAGCCGTGTATCTAATCCTCTCCTCTGTTATACCGTCTGCTGAGCCGTGTATCTAATCCCATCCTGTGTGATACTGACTGCTGAGCCGTGTATCTAATCCTCTCCTGTGTGATACTGTCTGCTGAGCCGTGTATCTAATCCTCTCCTCTGTTATACTGTCTGCTGAGCCGTGTATCTAATCCCATCCTGTGTGATACTGACTGCTGAGCCGTGTATCTAATCCTCTCCTGTGTGATACTGACTGCTGAGCCGTGTATCTAATCCTATCCTGTGTGATACTGTCTGCTGAGCCGTGTATCTAATCTCCTGTGTGATACTGACTGCTGAGCCGTGTATCTAATCCTCTCCTGTGTGATACTGACTGCTGAGCCGTGTATCTAATCTCCTGTGTGATACTGACTGCTGAGCCGTGTATCTAATCCTCTCCTCTGTTATACTGTCTGCTGAGCCGTGTATCTAATCCTCTCCTCTGTTATACTGTCTGCTGAGCCGTGTATCTAATCCCATCCTGTGTGATACTGACTGCTGAGCCGTGTATCTAATCCTCTCCTGTGTGATACTGACTGCTGAGCCGTGTATCTAATCCTATCCTGTGTGATACTGTCTGCTGAGCCGTGTATCTAATCTCCTGTGTGATACTGACTGCTGAGCCGTGTATCTAATCCTCTCCTGTGTGATACTGACTGCTGAGCCGTGTATCTAATCTCCTGTGTGATACTGACTGCTGAGCCGTGTATCTAATCCTCTCCTCTGTTATACTGTCTGCTGAGCCGTGTATCTAATCCTCTCCTGTGTGATACTGACTGCTGAGCCGTGTATCTAATCTCCTGTGTGATACTGACTGCTGAGCCGTGTATCTAATCCTCTCCTCTGTTATACTGTCTGCTGAGCCGTGTATCTAATCCTATCCTGTGTGATACTGACTTCTGAGCTGTGTATCTAACCCTCTCCTGTGTGATACTGTCTGCTGAGCCGTGTATCTAATCCTCTCCTGTGTGATACTGACTGCTGAGCCGTGTATCTAATCCTCTCCTGTGTGATACTGTCTGCTGAGCCGTGTATCTAATCCTCTCCTGTGTGATACTGACCGCTGACCTGTGTATCTAATCCTATCCTGTGTGATACTGACCGCTGACCTGTGTATCTAATCCTATCCTGTGTGATACTGACTGCTGAGCTGTGTATCTAATCCTCTCCTGTGTGATACTGACTGCTGAGCCGTGTATCTAATCCTATCCTGTGTGATACTGACTGCTGAGCTGTGTATCTAATCCTATCCTGTGTGATACTGACTGCTGAGCTGTGTATCTAATCCTCTCCTGTGTGATACTGACTGCTGAGCCGTGTATCTAGTCCTATCCTGTGTGATACTGACTGCTGAGCTGTGTATCTAATCCTCTCCTGTGTGATACTGTCTGCTGAGCCGTGTATCTAATCCTCTCCTGTGTGATACTGTCTGCTGAGCCGTGTATCTAATCCTCTCCTGTGTGATACTGACTGCTGAGCCGTGTATCTAATCCTCTCCTGTGTGATACTGACTGCTGAGCCGTGTATCTAATCCTATCCTGTGTGATACTGACTGCTGAGCTGTGTATCTAATCCTCTCCTGTGTGATACTGTCTGCTGAGCCGTGTATCTAATCCTCTCCTGTGTGATACTGACTGCTGAGCCGTGTATCTAATCCTATCCTGTGTGATACTGACTGCTGAGCTGTGTATCTAATCCTCTCCTGTGTGATACTGTCTGCTGAGCCGTGTATCTAATCCTTTCCTGTGTGATACTGACTGCTGAGCCGTGTATCTAATCCTCTCCTGTGTGATACTGACTGCTGAGCCGTGTATCTAATCCTCTCCTGTGTGATACTGTCTGCTGAGCCGTGTATCTAATCCTCTCCTGTGTGATACTGACTGCTGAGCTGTGTATCTAATCCTCTCCTGTATGATACTGTCTGCTGAGCCGTGTATCTAATCCTCTCCTGTGTGATACTGACTGCTGAGCCGTGTATCTAATCCTATCCTGTGTGATACTGACTGCTGAGCCGTGTATCTAATCCTCTCCTGTGTGATACTGTCTGCTGAGCCGTGTATCTAATCCTCTCCTGTGTGATACTGACTGCTGAGCCGTGTATCTAATCCTCTCCTGTGTGATACTGTCTGCTGAGCCGTGTATCTAATCCTATCCTGTGTGATACTGTCTGCTGAGCCGTGTATCTAATCCTCTCCTGTGTGATACTGTCTGCTGAGCCGTGTATCTAATCCTCTCCTGTGTGATACTGTCTGCTGAGCCGTGTATCTAATCCTATCCTGTGTGATACTGACTGCTGAGCCGTGTATCTAATCCTCTCCTGTGTGATACTGACTGCTGAGCCGTGTATCTAATCCTCTCCTGTGTGATACTGACTGCTGAGCCGTGTATCTAATCCTCTCCTGTGTGATACTGACTGCTGAGCTATGTATCTAATCCTCTCCTGTGTGATACTGTCTGCTGAGCCGTGTATCTAATCCTCTCCTGTGTGATACTGACTGCTGAGCCATGTATCTAATCTCCTGTGTGATACTGTCTGCTGAGCCGTGTATCTAATCCTCTCCTGTGTGATACTGTCTGCTGAGCCGTGTATCTAATCCTATCCTGTGTGATACTGACTGCTGAGCCGTGTATCTAATCCTCTCCTGTGTGATACTGTCTGCTCAGCCGTGTATCTAATCCTATCCTGTGTGATACTGACTGCTGAGCCGTGTATCTAATCCTCTCCTGTGTGATACTGACTGCTGAGCCGTGTATCTAATCCTCTCCTGTGTGATACTGACTGCTGAGCCGTGTATCTAATCCTCTCCTGTGTGATACTGACTGCTGAGCTATGTATCTAATCCTCTCCTGTGTGATACTGTCTGCTGAGCCGTGTATCTAATCCTCTCCTGTGTGATACTGACTGCTGAGCCGTGTATCTAATCTCCTGTGTGATACTGTCTGCTGAGCCGTGTATCTAATACTCTCCTGTGTGATACTGTCTGCTGAGCCGTGTATCTAATCCTATCCTGTGTGATACTGACTGCTGAGCCGTGTATCTAATCCTCTCCTGTGTGATACTGACTGCTCAGCCGTGTATCTAATCCTATCCTGTGTGATCCTGACTGCTGAGCCGTGTATCTAATCCTCTCCTGTGTGATACTGTCTGCTGAGCCGTGTATCTAATCCTCTCCTGTGTGATACTGCCTGCTGAGCCGTGTATCTAATCCTATCCTGTGTGATACTGACTGCTGAGCCGTGTATCTAATCCTCTCCTGTGTGATACTGACTGCTGAGCCGTGTATCTAATCCTCTCCTGTGTGATACTGACTGCTGAGCCGTGTATCTAATCCTATCCTGTGTGATACTGACTGCTGAGCCGTGTATCTAATCCTCTCCTGTGTGATACTGACTGCTGAGCTGTGTATCTAATCCTCTCCTGTGTGATACTGACTGCTGAGCCGTGTATCTAATCCTCTCCTCTGTTATACTGTCTGCTGAGCCGTGTATCTAATCCTCTCCTGTGTGATACTGTCTGCTGAGCCGTGTATCTAATCCTCTCCTCTGTTATACTGTCTGCTGAGCCGTGTATCTAATCCTCTCCTGTGTGATACTGTCTGCTGAGCCGTGTATCTAATCCTCTCCTCTGTTATACTGTCTGCTGAGCCGTGTATCTAATCCTCTCCTCTGTTATACTGTCTGCTGAGCCGTGTATCTAATCCTCTCCTCTGTGATACTGTCTGCTGAGCTGTGTATCTAATCCTCTCCTGTGTGATACTGTCTGCTGAGCCGTGTATCTAATCCTATCCTGTGTGATACTGTCTGCTGAGCCGTGTATCTAATTCTCTCCTCTGTTATACTGTCTGCTGAGCCGTGTATCTAATCCTCTCCTCTGTTATACTGTCTGCTGAGCCGTGTATCTAATCCTCTCCTGTGTTATACTGTCTGCTGAGCCGTGTATCTAATCCTCTCCTGTGTGATACTGACTGCTGAGCCGTGTATCTAATCCTCTCCTCTGTTATACTGTCTGCTGAGCCGTGTATCTAATCCTCTCCTCTGTGATACTGTCTGCTGAGCTGTGTATCTAATCCTCTCCTGTGTGATACTGTCTGCTGAGCCGTGTATCTAATCCTATCCTGTGTGATACTGTCTGCTGAGCCGTGTATCTAATCCTCTCCTCTGTTATACTGTCTGCTGAGCCGTGTATCTAATCCTCTCCTCTGTTATACTGTCTGCTGAGCCGTGTATCTAATCCTCTCCTGTGTTATACTGTCTGCTGAGCCGTGTATCTAATCCTCTCCTGTGTGATACTGTCTGCTCAGCCGTGTATCTAATGCTCTCCTGTGTGATACTGTCTGCTCAGCCGTGTATCTAATCCTCTCCTGTGTGATACTGTCTGCTGAGCCGTGTATCTAATCCTCTCCTGTGTGATACTGTCTGCTGAGCCGTGTATCTAATCCTCTCCTCTGTTATACTGTCTGCTGAGCCGTGTATCTAATCCTCTCCTGTGTGATACTGACTGCTGAGCCGTGTATCTAATCCTCTCCTGTGTGATACTGTCTGCTGAGCCGTGTATCTAATCCTCTCCTGTGTGATACTGTCTGCTGAGCCGTGTATCTAATCCTCTCCTCTGTTATACTGTCTGCTGAGCCGTGTATCTAATCCTCTCCTGTGTGATACTGTCTGCTGAGCCGTGTATCTAATCCTTTCCTCTGTTATACTGTCTGCTGAGCCGTGTATCTAATCCTCTCCTCTGTTATACTGTCTGCTGAGCCGTGTATCTAATCCTCTCCTGTGTGATACTGTCTGCTGAGCTGTGTATCTAATCCTCTCCTCTGTTATACTGTCTGCTGAGCCGTGTATCTAATCCTCTCCTCTGTTATACTGTCTGCTGAGCCGTGTATCTAATCCTCTCCTGTGTTATACTGTCTGCTGAGCCGTGTATCTAATCCTCTCCTGTGTGATACTGTCTGCTCAGCCGTGTATCTAATCCTCTCCTGTGTGATACTGTCTGCTCAGCCGTGTATCTAACCCTCTCCTGTGTGATACTGACTGCTGAGCCGTGTATCTAATCCTCTCCTGTGTGATACTGACTGCTGAGCCGTGTATCTAATCCTCTCCTGTGTGATACTGTCTGCTGAGCCGTGTATCTAATCCTCTCCTCTGTTATACTGTCTGCTGAGCCGTGTATCTAATCCTCTCCTCTGTTATACTGTCTGCTGAGCCGTGTATCTAATCCTCTCCTGTGTGATACTATCTGCTGAGCTGTGTATCTAATCCTCTCCTGTGTGATACTGTCTGCTGAGCTGTGTATCTAATCCTCTCCTGTGTGATACTGTCTGCTGAGCCGTGTATCTAATCCTCTCCTGTGTGATACTGACTGCTGAGCCGTGTATCTAATCTCCTGTGTGATACTGACTGCTGAGCCGTGTATCTAATCCTCTCCTCTGTTATACTGTCTGCTGAGCCGTGTATCTAATCCTCTCCTGTGTGATACTGTCTGCTGAGCCGTGTATCTAATCTCCTGTGTGATACTGACTGCTGAGCCGTGTATCTAATCCTCTCCTGTGTGATACTGACTGCTGAGCCGTGTATCTAATCTCCTGTGTGATACTGACTGCTGAGCCGTGTATCTAATCCTCTCCTCTGTTATACTGTCTGCTGAGCCGTGTATCTAATCCTCTCCTGTGTGATACTGTCTGCTGAGCCGTGTATCTAATCCTCTCCTGTGTGATACTGACTGCTGAGCCGTGTACCTAATCCTCTCCTGTGTGATACTGTCTGCTGAGCCGTGTATCTAATCCTCTCCTGTGTGATACTGTCTGCTGAGCCGTGTATCTAATCCTATCCTGTGTGATACTGACTGCTGAGCCGTGTATCTAATCCCATCCTGTGTGATACTGACTGCTGAGCCGTGTATCTAATCCTCTCCTGTGTGATACTGTCTGCTGAGCCGTGTATCTAATCCTCTCCTGTGTGATACTGACTGCTGAGCCGTGTATCTAATCCTCTCCTGTGTGATACTGACTGCTGAGCCGTGTATCTAATCCTATCCTCTGTGATACTGACTGCTGAGCCGTGTATCTAATCCTCTCCTGTGTGATACTGACTGCTGAGCCGTGTATCTAATCCTATCCTGTGTGATACTGACTGCTGAGCTGTGTATCTAATCCTATCCTGTGTGATACTGACTGCTGAGCCGTGTATCTAATCCTCTCCTGTGTGATACTGACTGCTGAGCCGTGTATCTAATCCTATCCTGTGTGATACAGTCTGCTGAGCCGTGTATCTAATCCTATCCTGTGTGATACTGACTTCTGAGCTGTGTATCTAATCCTCTCCTGTGTGATACTGTCTGCTGAGCCATGTATCTAATCCTCTCCTGTGTGATACTGACTGCTGAGCCGTGTATCTAATCCTATCCTGTGTGATACTGTCTGCTGAGCCGTGTATCTAATCCTCTCCTCTGTTATACTGTCTGCTGAGCCGTGTATCTAATCCTCTCCTCTGTTATACTGTCTGCTGAGCCGTGTATCTAATGCTCTCCTGTGTTATACTGTCTGCTGAGCCGTGTATCTAATCCTCTCCTCTGTTATACTGTCTGCTGAGCCGTGTATCTAATGCTCTCCTGTGTTATACTGTCTGCTGAGCCGTGTATCTAATCCTCTCCTGTGTGATACTGTCTGCTCAGCCGTGTATCTAATCCTCTCCTGTGTGATACTGTCTGCTCAGCCGTGTATCTAATCCTCTCCTGTGTGATACTGACTGCTGAGCCGTGTATCTAATCCTCTCCTGTGTGATACTGTCTGCTGAGCCGTGTATCTAATCCTCTCCTGTGTGATACTGTCTGCTGAGCCGTGTATCTAATCCTCTCCTCTGTTATACTGTCTGCTGAGCCGTGTATCTAATCCTCTCCTCTGTTATACTGTCTGCTGAGCCGTGTATCTAATCCTCTCCTGTGTGATACTGTCTGCTGAGCTGTGTATCTAATCCTCTCCTGTGTGATACTGTCTGCTGAGCCGTGTATCTAATCCTATCCTGTGTGATACTGTCTGCTCAGCCGTGTATCTAATCCTCTCCTCTGTTATACTGTCTGCTGAGCCGTGTATCTAATCCTCTCCTGTGTGATACTGACTGCTGAGCCGTGTATCTAATCCTCTCCTCTGTTATACTGTCTGCTGAGCCGTGTATCTAATCCTCTCCTGTGTGATACTGTCTGCTGAGCTGTGTATCTAATCCTCTCCTGTGTGATACTGTCTGCTGAGCCGTGTATCTAATCCTATCCTGTGTGATACTGTCTGCTCAGCCGTGTATCTAATCCTCTCCTCTGTTATACTGTCTGCTGAGCCGTGTATCTAATCCTCTCCTGTGTGATACTGACTGCTGAGCCGTGTATCTAATCCTTTCCTCTGTTATACTGTCTGCTGAGCCGTGTATCTAATCCTCTCCTGTGTGATACTGTCTGCTGAGCTGTGTATCTAATCCTCTCCTGTGTGATACTGTCTGCTGAGCCGTGTATCTAATCCTATCCTGTGTGATACTGTCTGCTGAGCCGTGTATCTAATCCTCTCCTCTGTTATACTGTCTGCTGAGCCGTGTATCTAATCCTCTCCTCTGTTATACTGTCTGCTGAGCCGTGTATCTAATCCTCTCCTGTGTTATACTGTCTGCTGAGCCGTGTATCTAATCCTCTCCTGTGTGATACTGTCTGCTCAGCCGTGTATCTAATCCTCTCCTGTGTGATACTGTCTGCTCAGCCGTGTATCTAATCCTCTCCTGTGTGATACTGACTGCTGAGCCGGGTATCTAATCCTCTCCTGTGTGATACTGACTGCTGAGCCGTGTATCTAATCCTCTCCTGTGTGATACTGTCTGCTGAGCCGTGTATCTAATCCTCTCCTCTGTTATACTGTCTGCTGAGCCGTGTATCTAATCCTCTCCTCTGTTATACTGTCTGCTGAGCCGTGTATCTAATCCTCTCCTGTGTGATACTATCTGCTGAGCTGTGTATCTAATCCTCTCCTGTGTGATACTGTCTGCTGAGCTGTGTATCTAATCCTCTCCTGTGTGATACTGTCTGCTGAGCCGTGTATCTAATCCTCTCCTGTGTGATACTGACTGCTGAGCCGTGTATCTAATCTCCTGTGTGATACTGACTGCTGAGCCGTGTATCTAATCCTCTCCTCTGTTATACTGTCTGCTGAGCCGTGTATCTAATCCTCTCCTGTGTGATACTGTCTGCTGAGCCGTGTATCTAATCTCCTGTGTGATACTGACTGCTGAGCCGTGTATCTAATCCTCTCCTGTGTGATACTGACTGCTGAGCCGTGTATCTAATCTCCTGTGTGATACTGACTGCTGAGCCGTGTATCTAATCCTCTCCTCTGTTATACTGTCTGCTGAGCCGTGTATCTAATCCTCTCCTGTGTGATACTGTCTGCTGAGCCGTGTATCTAATCCTCTCCTGTGTGATACTGACTGCTGAGCCGTGTACCTAATCCTCTCCTGTGTGATACTGTCTGCTGAGCCGTGTATCTAATCCTCTCCTGTGTGATACTGTCTGCTGAGCCGTGTATCTAATCCTATCCTGTGTGATACTGACTGCTGAGCCGTGTATCTAATCCCATCCTGTGTGATACTGACTGCTGAGCCGTGTAT
Source organism: Ranitomeya imitator (assembly GCF_032444005.1). Taxonomy (NCBI): domain Eukaryota; kingdom Metazoa; phylum Chordata; class Amphibia; order Anura; family Dendrobatidae; genus Ranitomeya; species Ranitomeya imitator. Next base: position 4,348 of record NW_027194356.1, on the reverse strand, counting down.
CTAATCCTCTCCTGTGTGATACTGTCTGCTGAGCCGTGTATCTAATCCTCTCCTGTGTGATACTGACTGCTGAGCCGTGTATCTAATCCTCTCCTGTGTGATACTGACTGCTGAGCCGTGTATCTAATCCTATCCTCTGTGATACTGACTGCTGAGCCGTGTATCTAATCCTCTCCTGTGTGATACTGACTGCTGAGCCGTGTATCTAATCCTATCCTGTGTGATACTGACTGCTGAGCTGTGTATCTAATCCTATCCTGTGTGATACTGACTGCTGAGCCGTGTATCTAATCCTCTCCTGTGTGATACTGACTGCTGAGCCGTGTATCTAATCCTATCCTGTGTGATACAGTCTGCTGAGCCGTGTATCTAATCCTATCCTGTGTGATACTGACTTCTGAGCTGTGTATCTAATCCTCTCCTGTGTGATACTGTCTGCTGAGCCGTGTATCTAATCCTCTCCTGTGTGATACTGACTGCTGAGCCGTGTATCTAATCCTCTCCTGTGTGATACTGTCTGCTGAGCCGTGTATCTAATCCTCTCCTGTGTGATACTGACTGCTGAGCCGTGTATCTAATCCTATCCTGTGTGATACTGACTGCTGAGCTGTGTATCTAATCCTCTCCTGTGTGATTCTGTCTGCTGAGCCGTGTATCTAATCCTCTCCTGTGTGATACTGACTGCTGAGCCGTGTATCTAATCCTATCCTGTGTGATACTGACTGCTGAGCTGTGTATCTAATCCTCTCCTGTGTGATACTGTCTGCTGAGCCGTGTATCTAATCCTTTCCTGTGTGATACTGACTGCTGAGCCGTGTATCTAATCCTATCCTGTGTGATACTGACTGCTGAGCTGTGTATCTAATCCTCTCCTGTGTGATACTGTCTGCTGAGCCGTGTATCTAATCCTTTCCTGTGTGATACTGACTGCTGAGCCGTGTATCTAATCCTCTCCTGTGTGATACTGACTGCTGAGCCGTGTATCTAATCCTCTCCTGTGTGATACTGTCTGCTGAGCCGTGTATCTAATCCTCTCCTGTGTGATACTGACTGCTGAGCTGTGTATCTAATCCTCTCCTGTATGATACTGTCTGCTGAGCCGTGTATCTAATCCTCTCCTGTGTGATACTGACTGCTGAGCCGTGTATCTAATCCTATCCTGTGTGATACTGACTGCTGAGCCGTGTATCTAATCCTCTCCTGTGTGATACTGTCTGCTGAGCCGTGTATCTAATCCTCTCCTGTGTGATACTGACTGCTGAGCCGTGTATCTAATCCTCTCCTGTGTGATACTGTCTGCTGAGCCGTGTATCTAATCCTATCCTGTGTGATACTGTCTGCTGAGCCGTGTATCTAATCCTCTCCTGTGTGATACTGTCTGCTGAGCCGTGTATCTAATCCTCTCCTGTGTGATACTGTCTGCTGAGCCGTGTATCTAATCCTATCCTGTGTGATACTGACTGCTGAGCCGTGTATCTAATCCTCTCCTGTGTGATACTGACTGCTGAGCCGTGTATCTAATCCTCTCCTGTGTGATACTGACTGCTGAGCCGTGTATCTAATCCTCTCCTGTGTGATACTGACTGCTGAGCTATGTATCTAATCCTCTCCTGTGTGATACTGTCTGCTGAGCCGTGTATCTAATCCTCTCCTGTGTGATACTGACTGCTGAGCCATGTATCTAATCTCCTGTGTGATACTGTCTGCTGAGCCGTGTATCTAATCCTCTCCTGTGTGATACTGTCTGCTGAGCCGTGTATCTAATCCTATCCTGTGTGATACTGACTGCTGAGCCGTGTATCTAATCCTCTCCTGTGTGATACTGTCTGCTCAGCCGTGTATCTAATCCTATCCTGTGTGATACTGACTGCTGAGCCGTGTATCTAATCCTCTCCTGTGTGATACTGACTGCTGAGCCGTGTATCTAATCCTCTCCTGTGTGATACTGACTGCTGAGCCGTGTATCTAATCCTCTCCTGTGTGATACTGACTGCTGAGCTATGTATCTAATCCTCTCCTGTGTGATACTGTCTGCTGAGCCGTGTATCTAATCCTCTCCTGTGTGATACTGACTGCTGAGCCGTGTATCTAATCTCCTGTGTGATACTGTCTGCTGAGCCGTGTATCTAATACTCTCCTGTGTGATACTGTCTGCTGAGCCGTGTATCTAATCCTATCCTGTGTGATACTGACTGCTGAGCCGTGTATCTAATCCTCTCCTGTGTGATACTGACTGCTCAGCCGTGTATCTAATCCTCTCCTGTGTGATACTGTCTGCTGAGCCGTGTATCTAATCCTCTCCTGTGTGATACTGCCTGCTGAGCCGTGTATCTAATCCTATCCTGTGTGATACTGACTGCTGAGCCGTGTATCTAATCCTCTCCTGTGTGATACTGACTGCTGAGCCGTGTATCTAATCCTCTCCTGTGTGATACTGACTGCTGAGCCGTGTATCTAATCCTATCCTGTGTGATACTGACTGCTGAGCCGTGTATCTAATCCTCTCCTGTGTGATACTGACTGCTGAGCTGTGTATCTAATCCTCTCCTGTGTGATACTGACTGCTGAGCCGTGTATCTAATCCTCTCCTCTGTTATACTGTCTGCTGAGCCGTGTATCTAATCCTCTCCTGTGTGATACTGTCTGCTGAGCCGTGTATCTAATCCTCTCCTCTGTTATACTGTCTGCTGAGCCGTGTATCTAATCCTCTCCTCTGTTATACTGTCTGCTGAGCCGTGTATCTAATCCTCTCCTCTGTTATACTGTCTGCTGAGCCGTGTATCTAATCCTCTCCTCTGTGATACTGTCTGCTGAGCTGTGTATCTAATCCTCTCCTGTGTGATACTGTCTGCTGAGCCGTGTATCTAATCCTATCCTGTGTGATACTGTCTGCTGAGCCGTGTATCTAATTCTCTCCTCTGTTATACTGTCTGCTGAGCCGTGTATCTAATCCTCTCCTGTGTTATACTGTCTGCTGAGCCGTGTATCTAATCCTCTCCTGTGTGATACTGACTGCTGAGCCGTGTATCTAATCCTCTCCTCTGTTATACTGTCTGCTGAGCCGTGTATCTAATCCTCTCCTCTGTGATACTGTCTGCTGAGCTGTGTATCTAATCCTCTCCTGTGTGATACTGTCTGCTGAGCCGTGTATCTAATCCTATCCTGTGTGATACTGTCTGCTGAGCCGTGTATCTAATCCTCTCCTCTGTTATACTGTCTGCTGAGCCGTGTATCTAATCCTCTCCTCTGTTATACTGTCTGCTGAGCCGTGTATCTAATCCTCTCCTGTGTTATACTGTCTGCTGAGCCGTGTATCTAATCCTCTCCTGTGTGATACTGTCTGCTCAGCCGTGTATCTAATGCTCTCCTGTGTGATACTGTCTGCTCAGCCGTGTATCTAATCCTCTCCTGTGTGATACTGTCTGCTGAGCCGTGTATCTAATCCTCTCCTGTGTGATACTGTCTGCTGAGCCGTGTATCTAATCCTCTCCTCTGTTATACTGTCTGCTGAGCCGTGTATCTAATCCTCTCCTGTGTGATACTGACTGCTGAGCCGTGTATCTAATTTTCTCCTGTGTGATACTGTCTGCTGAGCCGTGTATCTAATCCTCTCCTGTGTGATACTGTCTGCTGAGCCGTGTATCTAATCCTCTCCTCTGTTATACTGTCTGCTGAGCCGTGTATCTAATCCTCTCCTGTGTGATACTGTCTGCTGAGCCGTGTATCTAATCCTTTCCTCTGTTATACTGTCTGCTGAGCCGTGTATCTAATCCTCTCCTCTGTTATACTGTCTGCTGAGCCGTGTATCTAATCCTCTCCTGTGTGATACTGTCTGCTGAGCTGTGTATCTAATCCTCTCCTGTGTGATACTGTCTGCTGAGCCGTGTATCTAATCCTCTCCTCTGTTATACTGTCTGCTGAGCCGTGTATCTAATCCTCTCCTCTGTTATACTGTCTGCTGAGCCGTGTATCTAATCCTCTCCTGTGTTATACTGTCTGCTGAGCCGTGTATCTAATCCTCTCCTGTGTGATACTGTCTGCTCAGCCGTGTATCTAATCCTCTCCTGTGTGATACTGTCTGCTCAGCCGTGTATCTAACCCTCTCCTGTGTGATACTGACTGCTGAGCCGTGTATCTAATCCTCTCCTGTGTGATACTGACTGCTGAGCCGTGTATCTAATCCTCTCCTGTGTGATACTGTCTGCTGAGCCGTGTATCTAATCCTCTCCTCTGTTATACTGTCTGCTGAGCCGTGTATCTAATCCTCTCCTCTGTTATACTGTCTGCTGAGCCGTGTATCTAATCCTCTCCTGTGTGATACTATCTGCTGAGCTGTGTATCTAATCCT